>NW_027187460.1:32631509-32686875 GCF_028583685.1 Petaurus breviceps papuanus
AACAACAGGACTGTCTTTCACCAGTGGACAAATCTGGCAAAACAACATCAAAACAGACAGACAAAGTACCAGCAAAACAGCCATGTCTCCTCAGTCCTTGGCAGCTCAGGGGGCAGGTCTCAAAAGTCCAGGGCAATTCAAAGTGGCCCTAGCAATTCTCTCAGTCTCTCTCTCTGCCTCCACGAGGGTGCTGCTTCCAAAAAGTTCTTCTGCCTCTCTCTTGTCTCTCCAAATCTATGTCACCAGCTCCTCCCAGTTCAGGACTCTCTTTTCAAGTCAACAAGTCCATCCCACAGGTGGGATTAACAAGCTCTGGGTTTTAACACAATCAATTTGAAAACCAAGCCAATACAGGGGAATCTTTAATTGCCATTACTATCACACCCTATTGCTGCTAGGATAAAATAAAACTATTCTTAGTTTTAGAAACTCTACACAACCTAACACCAACATATATTTCCAGTTTCATTACACATCACTCTCCCAACCACTCTTTGAAATCCAGAAAAACCAGCCTTCTTACTGTTCCTCACACATACCACTTTATCTCCATCTCTATGTATTTGTACAGATCACCTGAGTCTAGAATATAAGCCCTCTTTACTTTCATAAAGTCTTATTTGATCTACCACCCCCTCCAACTGTTCTCTTGTCTCAAATTACTACTTTGTATATGTTTGCATTGATTAACTTCACATTTAGATATATAAAAATTTGTCCTCTCTACCATTAGAAAGTAAGTAGAGATTTTTTCATTCTCTGTACTCATATTCCTAACATTTAGCACATCTATGTGAAACATATTGGGCTCTTAATACATATTTTTGATAGATTGATTGAGTATAGTGATATTAGGTTACTCCTTGAGGAAAGATAAATTTGAATGCCACCACCTACATCCTGGCTCATGCTGGAAGCAAATTTATGATAGTCCCCATAGGAATAGAGAGGAAGAAAAGACATGAGAGAGTATAGAGGCAAAGTACACAGGGTTTTACAAATAATTAAATGAGGAAGATGAAGAAGTGGGAAGACTAAAAAAAAACCTTATTAACTTATAGGATTGGATGCATGGTAATGCCATTGACAGAAAGAGGGTCTATTCTACACATATTCAGTGTTAAGGTGTCAATAGGACAACCTCTAGATGGAGAGATGTAGGAGGAAGTTATAAATGTGATTCCAGAGCACCAAATAATGACCAAGACTAGATATCTGGGAGGGACCTAGAGGCTGTCTAGTCTAAGCCCCTCCTTTTATTCATGAAGATACTATATACCAGGGAGGCTTAATGATTTGTCCATTAGTGATTTGTCAGAGGTAGGATTTGAACCCAGGACCTCTGATTCCAAAGTCAGTTCTTTTCCCACTATGTAATTGATAATCACTTTATATTTCTACACCATTTTAAAGATCATGATACCCTTTCTCGCAAAAAGTCCTGTGAAGTGAGTAGTATATAGTTACAGAAAAGGGTTAATTTGGTTTGAAGAGCATTCTGGGGTTGATTCAGTCAGTATAGGAGAAACAAAGGAGTGTAGTCTCAAAAATTAAGAGATCAGAAAGCATACAAAAGGAAAGGGTCATCAATTATGTCAAATGCTATAGAGATCTCAAAGAGCATGAGATTTATTTTGAACGTCGCCCTTATTTGATAGAATTAGAAGAGCCCTTGAAATATTATTTAACCAACCAATCAATCAGAAAACATTCTTTGAGAGAATACAAATGTGTGACACTGCCTGGGATGTATAGGAAATGCAAGGTATACATGTATCCCTTCTACATTGGGACTTTCCCCATTGCAGTTTCAATATATGGTGGATTCAGCATTAATGAGTCCACCATAATGCATATCAAGAAAAAAGAAAAGGAAATCCATGAAGCCTTTGCTGCAGCTATGCCAACAACTGCAAAGCATTTCCATAAATCATGAAATCAGCATCTCTCTCTAGAAAGTTCTTTTGGGTGCTGGATTGTTATTAAAAGGCATTCTGGTAGACTCTGACATCATATGAAAAAAAAAAAACTAAGCCCTTATATGACTTCCTAAAGGAAAATCAAGGTGAAGGATCTATCCCTAAAGATTTTCAGGCCAAAAAAGGCTGGTTTAAAAAAAAAAAAGGTTTAGAATACACAATATAAAAGTAATAGGAGAGGGGCAGCCAGGTAGCACAGCGAGTAAGAGCACCGGCTCCAGTGTTGAGAAGACCTGGAGAATGAATCCCGGGCTCAGACACTTAGCACCCACCCAGAAACACCTGGCCGTGTAACCTTGAGCAAGTTACTTAACCCCAATTGCTTTAGAAAAAAAAGTAATAGGAGAGGCAATGTCTACCAATCAAGGGGCATCTGGGGAGTTTCCTGAAATCCTGAAGAAAGTGATGGAATGGAAAATCTATAAACCAGAATAGATATTCAATGCTGACAAAACTGCCCTATATTGGGGAACATGCCTCAGAATACCCACATTTATATATAAAAGAGAGAAGCAAGCCCCAGGTTTTAAACCCACAATGGATAGCATAACTCTGCTTTTTTGTGACAATGTTGGAGGGTTTATAAAAGACAACATTGATATATGAAGCTGTTAACCCTTGAGCTTTGAAAGGAAAGGACAAGTATTAGATGCCTGTCTTCTGGATGTTCAATAATAATGCATGGATGACCAAAGCATTTTGATTTGACTAGTTTTATCAGTGTTTTGTGCCAAGGGTTAGAAAATAACTTGTCAGCAAGTGATTATCCTTTAAGGTGTTATTGTTTCTGGACGGCCCCTAGCCACCTAGAACCCTATGAATTCCATGTGAAAAAGGTTGAAATAGTTTATTATTCTCTTCATATTTGTTTCATTTAAAAAATATTTTCGTATTTATTTTGTATTTCTTTTTCATAAAATATTTTTACTTAACATTGACCTATATATAGTCTATTACCAAACCACCCAAATTTTACAATAAGGTACTGTAAACACCCCATAAGAGAAAAAGAAAAAAAATCAGACTTCTTCACTGGAACTAAGTAAGGGCCAAAAATATTTACATGGATTTTCCAGATCATGAGAGTGCTGTGCTCCTAACCTCTCTGATGTGGGGAGTTGTGGATGTAATCAATAGGTACACACATAGGAAATAACCATTGGCAATAAAAAGCAGTACGTGATAATGCCAAAATAAATGGTACAGGAAGCGACATGCTACTGAATTCCAGAAGAAGGAGAGCTTTGAGGGGCAGAGTAATCTGAGAATATTTCATGAAGTAGGTTTGACACTATCCGGACCTTGAAAGATAGGTAATATTTATTCTGACAGACAGAAAAGAGGTGAAGAGGCCATTCCAATTCACTCCCAGTACCTTTGAACAGAATCATTCATGAATCGACCTCAGAAAGTTCCAAGGGAATCATAATTTCAGGCCATTCTAACAGGGTTATTGTGCAAAACAAATGAGAACAGAAATAGAAAGCACATTGCAAGTTACGTCAACAAGCATTTATTAAGTGTCTACTCTGTTCCAGACACTGTACTCAGTGCTAGAGATACAAAAAAAAAGGCAAGATCAGTCTCTAATTTCAAAGAACTTACAGTAATAATTGGGAGATGACAGACAGACAACTATATACAGAGAGGTATGTAGGATAGAGCTGATAAATTAGAGGTCATCTCAGATGAATACTCTAGTGTTTTGCAAACCTTTAAGTGTCATACAAATGTGAGCTATTATTTTTAAAGGGCGTGCAAAGAAATAAGTCATCCTTCTAACATTTGGGCAGTTGGGCAATCTCAATTGGAAAGTATTAGCATTGTGCACCTAATCCTGCACTTGGGGGAAGGAGGACATTGTCATCCCATGGGTGAAAAATTTCTGAGATTGTGACAGTACAAACCTGGTTTTTCTTCTAAGGAAAATGGACACCAGTGCTGATGTTTGCTCTCTCTTCAGTGTCACATGTTGGTTCCAGCAGATTCCCAGGGTATTGCAAAATTCAATGCTTCTCCTAGTGATTGTTATCACAATGAACTGGGCCAGCACCACATAATGGCAGGCAGTGCTATGCAAGTCTTCCCAGCTGACCAGGAGGGAAGAGAACCTTCTTGAACTGAACTGCTTGTAATGACTGACAATAGTACCTTGTGGTAGTTTAAATAGGAAAGTAGCATAGATTTGCACCATTATAGAACACTGTCATGGTAGCAGGGCCCTCTGTATTTCTCTTTGACCTGCCTTTTGGAAGCATTTCCAATGAAGAATGATGACTCCAGCAATCTGCAGCCTTCCTTTGGAAACAATTCAGAATGGGATCATGAATTTCCTTCTAGTCTGGGTCAGCCTTTCTTCTTGCCACATCTCCTTATACAATCTCTAAGGGAGATGCTGCCTTGAAGACTGAAATGTCATGACTCATTCAAATTTCGTGGTGGACTTTTGTCCTTCCTCTCTTCTTCCCCAGCCCCCAATTCTTCTCTGCTCCAGTTGGCATAGAACATTTATTGGCTTTTTCCACTCATGAACATCTGGAAGATGGTTTGACCTGGCCAATATCACAATGTTTCATATCTGAAACCTTTCTAAGACCAGGGGATCAAAAACACATCTTTGGCTGGAGTAGATCAGGATTAATCTTTGAAGCCCTGACTAGACTTCAACTAGGGCAGATAAAAAAAGAAATAAAAAGGTTATTAGGGGCAGCCAGGTGGCTCAGCGAGTAAGAGCACTGGCTCCAGTGTCGAGATGACCTGGGGATCAAATCTGGGCTCAGATACTTAGCAGCACACCCAGAAATAACTGGCTGTGTAACCTTGAGCAAGTTACTTAACCCCGATTGCTTAAAAAAAAAAAGTTACTATTCCACTAGGTTTTGAGGTTAAAACAGAACAGTCTTCCTAGACACTTGATGGCTTTTGTGACACTTCTTCCCACTGGATCTCTTTTGAACTACCTGAAACCTCTTTTTCTGTCTTTGTTTTGGATAAGCACCCTTATCCCACCCCCTAAACATAGATTACCTTACAGGCTTTTACCCTGGGCCTTCAATGAACTCATCTGCTCCAATAATTTCAATGATCATTTCTACAATGATGATTTTCAAATCTATATCTCCAACATTAATTTCTCTAACTCTTATCCAGTGTTGCTAAGCATTACATTGTAGTATAGTAGAAAGATTATTGAATTTGGAGGCAGAAGGCCTGGGTTCAAATCTTGGTTTTATTGTGTTACACTGGACAAGATATTTGATTTCCCTGAACCTGTTTTTTTTTTTAATCTCTAAAATAAGGAGGTTGAACTGGGTGATTTTTAAGATCTCCCAGATCTAAATTTATGATGTTATGATCTGTGTATTTCCAACAGGATTCTGTCCTCCTCTCAAACTAAAACATGCCTCAAATGGAACTGATTATCTTTCTTCTAAACCTGCCTTGCATTAAATTTCTATATCTCTGAAAACAGATCCTGGTCAAGAGTATTCATAACCTGAGATTCATCATTGGATTTCCTCTCTCACTCACCCCCTCCCCCAGCATCCAATCAGTTGCCAAATCTTATTCATTCCACCTTCACAACATTTCTTGCATCTGTCCTTTTCGCCAGATTTATAGGGCTAATGTTACAGTTCATATCATTATCACCCTTTGCCTAGAAGGTTGGCATGAAAGAAACACACTCTTCTGCTCAGAAAGTATGAGCAACTACCTATTTTCTCTGTGATGAAATATGACCTTATCATTTTTGAAATGAGAGTCCCTCATTAGGAGGACTAGGCAGTATGGTAGAGTGAATATAGAAGTGTTCTTTCAAGACCAGGAAGACTTACTGCATATTTTGTTTTCTCATTGAAACATTTTATGTTCCAAACAAACTGTCCTGTTTTCTGTTTCTTTTACTCAGTACATTTAGGTTGGAATTAATGCTTATTTAAATTGTTTGAAATTTTAGTAAGTGTGAATTTTAAAATGATACCAGGTCACACTTAATGAAGGCCAAAATTCAATTAGTGTGAGTAGAGTGAGGTAATAGAGGGTTTTAACATGTTACTGTATCATCAATCTTTACTTCTTTATCATTACTTATGGATATGAGAGGCTGAGGGCAGCTAGGTAGCAAAAATGGATAGAGTGTCAGGCCTAGAGTCTGGTAATTTCTCTTCCTGAGCTCAAATCTGGCCTCAGACACCAGCTGTGTGACTGTGGACAAGTCGCTTAACCCTGATTTCCTCAGTTTCCTCATATGTAAAATGAGCTGGAGAAGAAAATGACAAACCAACCACTCAACTAGGGCAGATAAAAAGAAAACTAAAAAAAAGGTTTTGATTCCAGTAGGTTTTGATGTTATACCCAAACAACACAGCCTCCTCTCAGAAACTTGATGGTTTTTGTGACACTTCTTCCAACTGGATCTCTTTTAATCTATCTATCTGGACTCTTTGTCTGTCTTTTTGTTATTGTTGTTGGACCAGCACTCTCCTTCCACCCCCTAAACATGGAAACTCCAAATGGGGTCACAAACTGTCAGAAACAACTGAAAACAACTGAACAGTGAGGGACTGTTGAGTACTTTCTCAAGGTTATGTTAATTTAAAAAAAAAGAATCCTTAACAAAATGGACAAAGGGAAGATTACATTAAATGGAAACACTGCCCATATAAAAAGGGAGAAGCTAATTATTACACTAGAACAAAAGAAATGTAATTGAATGGAATGAATATGTTCTTAGTAATTCTATAATAGGACAAGATACTGATACTGTAATGCCTAAGTCAACAGACCAGAATATTACAAAACAGCCTGGTGACATAAATGAAAGTGGCAGACTTGTAGCAGCTTTTTTGGTTTGCAAACAATTATAAGGAATGAATTGTTACAGTGGTAGAAATGGAGCATTTTGGTGGGTGTGTCCCTAGTGAGCACCACACCCACTTCCTTGCTGGAAGTATAATAAACACCTTCCTTGGCAAAAAAAAAAGGAAAAGAAAGAAATGGAGTATCTTTTAACTGAAAGGATTGAAGATTGCTAACAAAACTTACTCTTCTTAAAAGAGCAGCCATTCAAAACAAATCTCCAAATTTACATATTCAAGTCAGTAAAAGAAAATAGAAATGAAGTGGAGAGTTAAAAACAAAAACAAAACTTTTACTATACACAATTCTTTTTAAAAAGAACTTCATTTGAATAACATTAAAAGGACTGCCAAGGAGGTCATTGAAGAAAAGGACTGGAAGCTACTATCCTAATATTTTGAAGAAAATAATGGAAGAAGGTGGATACACCAAACAGTGAATTTTTAATGTGGATGAAATAGACTTATTCTGGAAATGGATGCCTTCCAGAACTTAAATTTTTAAGAAAGAAAAAAAAACAAACCACACTTCAATGTATGTTTAAAGTGTTCAAAAATTGGCAATCACTTTTATTGAGACATAATGCAGAAAGGGATTTTATACTGAAACCAATGCTTATTTATTGGTCTCAAAATCCTTGAGCTTTGAGAAACCTTGACTATCAATTGCTTCCAGGTCTTTCATAGTTAAATGAGAAATCAGGGGTGACTAAAATTGTTTTTCAAAGAATGGTTTTCAAATTATTTTAGCCAAACCATTGAAAAAGATTACAAAGACAACAATATCATATTTAAAGAATTTCTGGTTTTAGATAATAACTCAGGCCCACAAACTATATTTAATTCATCATATGAGAACATGAAAATTACTGAAAAGTGGATTAGGTCTCTGCACCTACAAGTGAGTATATAAAGATTTAAGGAGAGAAGACAGTTCAGTCAATACTACTAAAATATTTAAATGAAAATAATTATGTTTTCTTCAGGTCATCAGTGTAGACTTATTTTTAGGAACACAATTCAATAATTTTAAAATTCATAAAATTTTGCTTTCTGTAACTACACTAATTTGTAATAAACTTGAATAAAATATTTTTTGGATGCTTTGGTGCTGGTCCTATCCAATATTTATCAATTTTTTTTTCAAAGAAAATATATGTGATTTGGAAGCACATGACTTTTGTATCATTTATCAGTCTTTGAGCTCTCTTTCCTTCTTCATGGACTAGATTTTTCCATGCATCTTCCATGCTCACCTTTTTTCATCTTTATGAAGTTTCCAAGTAGCAAAATATTGATTTGAAGGGGATTTTTTTTAAAGTCAACAAGCATTTATTAAACGTCTGCTATGTGCCAGTCATTATACTAAGTGCTGGGGATAATGAAATGAAAGACAAAAAAGAGTGCCTGCCCTTGAAGAGCTAAGAATCTAATTGGGGGGTGGGAGTAACATACAAAACAATGATGTAGATGGAGGGTCTTTTTCATTAATTATAGTAATGATAATGATAATAATTTTAGCAAAACACCTAGCACTTGTATAGTACCTTAAGGTTTAAAAGTGCTATATAAAGATCTCATTTTATCTAAACAACAACCCTGGAATTTAGGTGCTATTATTACCCTATTTTAGAGATGGGGAAACTGAGGCAGACAGTGATTAGGGGATTTGCCCAGGGTTACTCAGATAGTAAGTATTTGAGGCTGGATTTAAAAATTCTAGATTAAGGAGTTGGAATCATGTCTTAGAGCAGATAGAGAGACCCTGATGTTTTGTTTTGTTTTTTTAAGCAAGATAATGACATGGTGTCAGAGCAGTCCCTTAGGAAGGTTATTGTGCCTGTTATGTGGAAGATTCAGCCAACATGTGATTAAATTCAACAACAACAACAGTCACACAAAAACTATGTTAGAGGTTCTTTTACAATGAGGTGTCTCCCATTCATACATCAAGATAATTTGAGGTACTTTGCAACCATAACAAGAGAAATTATTACTTTTTTCCATATCTCTCAGATACATCTCTTTCTTTCCACTCACACTACCAGTAATCTAGATAATCCTCTCTAATTCTAGTTTAAACTAGTATTCTTCTAGTCTCTCTGTACCAAGTCCCTCCTAACTGAAATTCATCATCTACTCAGCTGCTAAGGCAATTTTCGTAAAGCATAGGACTGATCATTTCTTTCCCCTATGTGATAAATTGTAGTAGCTCCTCATTACCCCTAGCACCAATTATTATCTGCTCTATTTAGAATCATTTTTTCCCACCCTGGCTCCTTCCCATCTTTCCATTCTTCTTTCATGCTACCCCCTTCCACAAAACTTACAATTCAGCCATACTGGCCTACTCATGGTTACTCCAATAAAACACAACACTCTGTCTTGTCACTCTGTTACCTTTTCACTGTCCCTTTTCTCTGCCTGAAAGGCTTTTTCTTCTTATAACTTAGAATTTCCGACTTTCTTTAAAACTTAGCTCAGCCACCCTCTACAGAAAATAATTCATGTTTCTCCTAGCTGCTAGTGTCTTCCTCTCCTCATATGATCTTTGAATGCATCTTATATATACTAATGTATATACAATTCTTTTCCCCCTTACAATGAAAACACTCTGTGGGAGAAGTTGTTTTGACCTTTCTCTGCAAATGCCAGTGCCTATCTCAATATGTGGCACAGTCAGACCCCAACACAGCTAGGTCCTAATTAGTACAGTTCATTTGTTTTTTACAGTGATAATGAATCTCCCTGGAGCAGTTACAGTACCTCTCTCTCTCTCTCTCTCTCTCTGTATATATATATATATATATATATATACACACACACACACACATACATATGTATATATATATATATGTAAACACACACACACATATATATATATATACAGACATAAATATTTTCCTAATATCTTCATCAGACTCAAATCAATGACTATATTTTACATAATTATAACTTTGGATAGAATGAATTTGAATATATTCAGCAATTTGCAGAATTCATTAGTCACACTAATAGGGATTTAAATGTAATGTTTGTTGAATGAATAATAAAATGAGTGAATGAAGGAGACCATTTGAACATACATATCAGACAAGGTCTAAAACCAGAGAGATATATACTCATCCAAGGTATTTGTCTCTGAGATGAAAGAAATCCAGCTCCGAATGCACATTGCAGAGGGTTTCCCTGTTGTTCATGAAGTTTCCCAGAGTATGCCATTTCTGTGTGGTATTGTATTGACTACATCCATTCCCAGAGCATTTCAGAACCTCCTAGAAGAGATCTGTAGTGACTTAAAAGATTTAAACCTATTTATCCTTATAAGCAATACCAAGTAGATGAAGAATGTCTGTTTCTTAGATTTCAACATACATTTGGATAGAAATTCTACAGAGATTTTCCAATAGTATGTGTTATTGTTCAATTGTCTCTGTCCTGTCTGACTCTTTGTGACCCCATTTTAGGGTTTTCTTGGCAAAGATATTAGAGTGGTTTGCCATTTCTTTCTGCAGCTCATTTTGCAGATGAGGGGGAAATTACAAAGCACTTTTATTAGCTTCAAACTGTCCATGAAAGTAAAGGCACATCTTTTTAATGTTAACATTTTAATATTGCTATATGACAGTGAGATATGGAATATCATTTCATCTGAAGACCTAGAGATGAGTATCATACAAAAGGCAATGGAGAGGCATATAGTGGGTATAAGCAGGCTGCAGCAGAGACAGATGATAAACTATGCAATTATGTGATAGGATGAGCAGATGAGCTTATCCAGTGGCAAGAGTGAGGATAACGATTGGACAGTGTTCCATTAGCACTATTCAGAAGTTGAAAGTGAGAAAAGCCTCCAACATCAATGGATGGGCCCCTATGAACATGGGAGAACATGGAATTACAAAAGATGGAGAAGATGGGTTGAAATCTATATCACTGGAGGGGACTGCCATACTAATATCATAGATTTATTTGAAGATTTGAGAACACTTAAACCAACAATTAAAAATATAGCCAAGTTGGGAGCAGAGCCAAGATGGCGGAGCAAAAAATGGGACCTCTGCATGGTTCTGGCTCCCACTACCTCCAATACATGTAAAAAAATGACTCTAAACAAATTTTAGAGCTACAGAACACACAAAGTGACAGAGAGAAACAAATCTCTCTCTGAAAGCAGCCTAGCAGGCTGACAGGAAGGGACTATCGCACTAGGCTGGAAGCCAAGCACAGCACCATGGGAGCAGTGCAGTTCAGGCCACAGGGTAGCTCCAACCACTGGCCACCAGCACAGACTTCAGGAGAGTGAATCACCAGCAGCTGTGGCAGTTTCTAGACTTCTGAACCCATAAACACCAAAAAGAAAGTAAAAGACCAGTTGGGGACTCTGCTGGAACTGGGTGTAGAAGAGTAAGATCTGGACCCTTCTCCCACTGTGAAAAGTGGTAGAGGTGCAGTGGCTGTAGCCACTGCCAAGTGGCTGCCTCCAGAGCTCCTGCCCTGAAGATCTTAGGGGGACCAAGTGACCATTCAGAAAGTAATCACTTTTGCTTTAACCTGCTTGGATCTGGATTGCAGGCTTGGGAGTATGTGGCCAGTATGACAGAGCTTGTGGGGGTTGTAGAGAGGGTGCTCTCCTATTAGCTCTGGCAGCTGCGAAAACCCCAGCAATTTGGGACATAACTCTCTGCAAACTGAAAGCAGAGTTTTACACTGGCAAAGAGCTCAAAAGTCAGCCAATTGGCTGGTAATATGAGCAAGCAGAGGAAGCACAAACAGACCATAGAATCCTTTTTTGGAGACAAAAAGAATCAAAGCATGGAACTGGAGAAAGACCATAAAGCCAGAACTCCTGCATCAAAAGCATCCAAGAAAAATATGAACTGGTTACAAGCCATGGAGGAGCTCAAGAAGGATTTCAAAAATCAAGTAAGAGAAGTGGAGGAAAAATGGGGAAGAGAAATTAGAATGACACAAGAAAATCGTGAAAATCAAGTCAACAGCCTGTTAAAGGAGACCCAAAAAAATACTGACAAAAATAACACTTTAAAAAATAGACTAACCCAAATAGCAAAAGAGGCTCAAATAGTCAGTGAGGAGAAGAATGCCTTAAAAAGTCAAATTCATCAGATGGAAAAGGAATTTCAATAACTTACTGAAGAGAATAATTCCTTCAAAATTGTATTGGAGCAAATGAAAGCTAATGGCTTGATGAAAAAATAGAAGGCAATGTGAAATATATCATTGGAAAAACCACTGACCTGGAAAATAGATGTAGGGGAGATAATTTAAAAATTATTGGACTACCTAAAAGCCATGACAAAAAAAAAAGAGTAGACATCATCTTTCAAGAAATTATCAAGCAAAATTGCCCTGATATTCTAGAACCAGATGGCAAAATAGAAATTGAAAGAATTCTCTGATCACCGATTGAAAAAGATCCCAAAAAGAAAACTCATAGGAGTATTATAGCCAAATTCCAGAGTTATCAGGTCAAGGAGAAAATACTGCAAGCAGTCTGGAAGAAACAAGTTGAGTATTAGCAAACACAATCAGGATAACACAGGATCTGGCAGCTTCTAAATTAAGGGATCAAAAGGCTTGGAATATGATATTCCAGAGGTCAAAGGAGCTAGGATTCAAACCAAGAATCACCTACCCAGCAAACCTGAGTATAATGCTTCAGGGAAAAATATGTTCATTAAATGAAATAAAGGATTTTCAAGGATTCTTTTTTCTTTTGGCTTTTTGGAGAGGGGAAGGTAGGGCAATTGGGGTTAAGTGACTTTCCCAAGGTCACACAGCTAATTTTTGTGTTAAGTGTCTGAGGCCATATTTGAACTCAGGTCCTCCTGACTCCAGGGTCAGTGCTCTATTCATTGTGCCACCTAGCTGCCCTGATTTTAAAGCATTCTGGATTTAAAAAAAACAAACAAACAAACAGAGCTGAACAGAAAATTTGACTTTCAAATACAAGAAGTATGAGAAGGCAAACAGGAAAAAGAAATCATAAGGAATTTATTAAAGTTGAACTATTTACACTCTTATATGGAAAAACGATAATTGTAACTCAAAAGATTTTTCTCACTATGAGGATAGCTAAAGGGAATATATATGTATATATATATATATACACACACATATACATATGTATGTATAGGAGGGTGTGTATAAACATATATGTGAGTATGTGCATATGTATGTACATGTATATACAAAGGGTACAGCATGAGTTGAATATAAAGGGAGGACATCTAAAAAAATAAAATTAAGAGGTGAGACAGGAATATAATGGGAAAAGTATAAAGGAAGAGATAGAATAGGGTAAATTATCTTATATAAAACAGGCAAGAGAAAACTGTTACAATGGAAGGGAAGAGCAGGAAGGTGAAAGGGAATTGGTCAACCTTACTCTCATTGAATTTGGCTTAAAGAGGGAATAATATACACACTCAATTGGGTATCTTACCCTACAAAAAAATAGGGGGGATGATAGAAGGGATGGCAGATTTGGGGAGAGGGTAGTTAGAGGCAAAACCTTTTGAAAAGGTACAGGGTTAAAGGAGAAAATAGAATAAGTCGGGGTGGGGGGGGACCAGATAGGATGGAGGGAATTATAGTTAGTCTTTCACAATATAACTACCATGGAAATGTTTTGCATAACTACACAAGTACAGCCTATAGTGAATTGCTTATCTTCCCAGTGGGGGTAAGTGAGGAGAGAAGAAGGGAAAAAATCTGGAACTCAAAAATTTAAAAACAAATGTTTAAAAAAAATACCTTGTACATGCAAGTGGGAAACAAGATATACAGGCACTTGGATATAGAAATTCTTCTTGCCCTACTAGAAAGTTGAAGGGGGGGGGAAGGAGGGGAGATGAGAGAGGAAATGAAAGAGAACAAATTGGGGGAAGGGGTATTCATTAGGCTTGCTATTTTGGGGTGTGGTGAGAGAAAGATGGGTTAGTTAAGAAACACATCTTTTGGAGATACAGTCAGGATCCACACAAGATTTAGCAGCTTTGACCTAAAGGATCAGAAGGCTTGGAACATGATATTCTGGAAGAAAAGGAGCTAGGATTAAAACCAAGTATAATCTACCCAACAAAATTGAATATAATTCTCTGGGGAAAAATCAGATAGCTAATAAAATAATGTTCAAATATTCTTGATTAAAAATATGAACGGAAGAAAAAATTTGACATTCAAACATAACACTCAAGAGAAACATAACAAGGTAAACATGAAAGGGAAATTGTAAAGATTAAATTGTTTACATTCCTTTATGGGAAGGTGTTACATGTAACTCCTAAGAACTTTATCATTATTAGGGCAGTTAGAAGGAGTTTACGTAGAAAGAAGGAATGGACGTAAATCAATTTTGTTGGGATAATCTCTAAAAACAATGAAAGAGTGAGAAAAAGGGATACATTGGAAGAAGGAAGAAGAGAAGTAGAAAATTTCCTTACATGAAAGAGGCAAAGAAAGAAGAGCTTTTACAATGGAAAAGAAAATAGCATAGTTGATAGGCAATGCTTGGACCCCACTCTCATTAAAATTGGTTCAAAGAGCAAAGAATACATATACACACTAAGCTGTGTATAGAAATCTAATTTACCTGATAGAGAAATAGGAGTAGAAAGGAACACTAGAAAGGGGAAGTAAATAGGAGTAGAAGGAATACTAGAAAGGGGAAGTGATAGAGTCTATTTTAAGGGAGGCTGTGGTTAGAAACTAAACAGACATTTTTTAGGAAAGACAGGATAAAAGAGAAAGACAAGAATAAACAGGAGAAAATAAGATGGAGGGACACACACAGTTAGTAATTATAAGTATGAATGTGAGTGGAATGAGCTCACCCATGAGACAGAAGCAGATAGCAGAATGTATTAGAAACCAGAATTCGACAATATGTTATTTACAAAAGACACACCTGAAACAGAAAGACACAGAGTTAAAATAAAGGACTAAAACAGAATCTGCTGTAAAAAAAAAAAAAAGGCAAGTTATCAATCATGACCCCAGACAAAGCAAAAGCAAAAATAGACCTAATTCGAAGAGATAATCAGGAAAACCACATTTTACTAAAAGGTATAATATGAAGTAATATCAAAAAATTTACAGCAAGTTTCTCTGATAAAGGTTTCATTTCTCAAACATATACTGAGTATAGAAATGAATCAAATTTATAAAAATAAAAGCTCTTCTCCAATTGATAAATGATTAAAGGATATAAATAGGCAATTTTAAGAAAAAAATAAAATCTATCTAGAGTCATATGAAAAAGTTATCTAAGTCACTATGGATTAGAGAAATATAAATTAATTTAACTCTGAGGTAACCACATCACACCATTAAGAAAAAACAAATTCTTGAAGGGGTGAGGGAGAAATAGGTTCACTAGTGAACTATTGGTGGAGTAGTGAACTGGTTCAACCATTCCAGAGGAAAATTTGGAACTATGTCCAAAAGACTATAAAACTGTATACCCTTTGATCCAGAAATATGACGACTAAGTCTTTATCCCAAAGAGATTAAAGGAAAAAGACCTAAATGTACAGAAATATTTATATTAGCTTGTTTTGTAGTAGCAAAGAATCAGAGATTGAGGGAATGCTCACTAACTGGGGAATGGAGGAAGAAATTTGGAAAATGACTGTGATGAAGTATTTTTGTGTTATAAGAAACTACAAAGGTGGTGGTTTCAGAAAATACATGGCAAGGCCTATTTGAAATGATTCAAAATGAAATGAAAAAAGCAAACAAACTAAACAGCCAATCATTGTGTATAAAAAGAGCAATGTTTTAATGATGATCATCTGTAAAAGACTTGTTAATACCTAGTTACCTTGTTAACCTAGATAATTCCAAAGGGCTCATAATGAAAAAAAAATGTTCTCCACCTTCAGAGAGAGAACTGATGAGCTCTGAGCGCAAATTGAAACATGATATTCTACCTACTTCTCTTCCTTTTTGCATTTGGGTTGATATGGAAATGTTTAGCATGATTTTATATGGATAATTGATATCATATTGCTTATGTTCTAAGAAGTGAGAGAATTTGGAAATTAAAATAAAAAAAAGAATAGAATGTTAAAAACAAATAACATCAAAAATTAATGTAAATACATTGGTGTTTACATACACAAATATCAGGCAGTTGGAATGGGACTAATTTAGTGCTATCCTGCTAATAAAAATAGCAATAATAATAATAGTGCTTACTTATGTATCATTTGAGTTTTGCAAACCATTTTCTCCCTGTAGCAACCTCATGAGATAGGTAATACAAGCATTTTTACTCTCATTTTACAGATAAGGTAAGTGAAATTATATGTCCATTTTCAAAAGAAAAGCCATCAAGTGTGAAACCAAGACCTGAATTCAGGTGTTCTGACTCTAAGACCAGTACTATTCCTAGTAAACTACACTTCATCTACAAAAAAGGATGGCAACCTTATTCTGTGGAGAGCTGGACTAGTGGCAGAACTTAAGAATTTTAGGATCCTGTCTCTGCCATTTTTACATATAACCTTAGCAAAGTCACTTAAACTCTCCAGGACTTAGTTTTCTTATCTTTGAAATAAGAATGTTAAATTGGATAACCTGTTCCAGGTATAAAATTATGATCCATGCACACTTGTTATCATGCTCACAGTTTGCAAGTGTGTTAACTGGCTCTTCAGCAGTGTGGGTGGATGGAGTTAATATCTTTTGACTAGATTGTTGTGAATATCTCTAGTATCTCCTTCTATCAGGTAGGTGTTATTGACTCGGTCATGGGTCTGTGGGCCAAATAGCTGCAGATCTCTCACACATTTAACTGAGAGGGGGTAATTGGGAAGGGAAGGGGAGAGACGTGAATGAAATAGGAGATATTTCCATTCTACTTGCCTCACATAGTCAAAAAGTCTGATGTTCTTGAAGGCTTTGTTTGGCTTTAACTCATGTTTTCAAACTGCTTATGCATTATCCCCTTCACACATTCTGCAGTCTCACCAAAATGCCTTTCTTTTTCTTCTGGTCATCATCTTCCTTACTTCTTCTTCTTAAAATACTTTAATTCTTTTAACACTCAATGTGTCCTCTTTAAAATGAAGCCAGTTCTGATTTCTCTAACCTCTGATGCCCCCTATTACCTTATATTTGTAGTGAATATACATTGATATTATTTTTTTGTAAATTCATACTAATATTTATGTTGCATACATTGTATCCCCCAGTAGAATGTTAGTTCATTAAGCAAGGGAATTATCTCTTGTGTCTTTGTATACACAGGGCCAGGCACAGTGCTTGGTACATACTTAATAAATGCTCCTTTACTTTTTGATTGATAGATTTCTTTCCACATAAACTACTTCTTAGGATTAAAAGGTGTTCCTTGACTCTCCTTCCTTCTACAGCTGGGAGGGTACTTTGGTAATTCCCTTGTGGGTACAGAGAGAAATTCATCTGGTTCTTTATGCCCCACCTGGTTAAATGATGGGTTTGGTTTTACATGTTGAGGAAATTAAATACATGAAATTTTATTCAATGTATAGAGTAGCTAGGGGCAGGAACAATTCATAATATAATACAATTGTAATGGAGGTTCCCATGCCATTGTCATAGATCTATACTGGTATTATTGGTCCAGGCCAAATCAGATACCAGATCAGATATCCCCATTTTGTGACACTGAAGACATCTAGCTGGGTGCCAAGTTTTTCCAATACCTGGAAGCTTCATCTAAGCTTAGAGATTCACCATTATTTTTGTTGTTGTTGGAATGTACATGTTTGTTGTTGGAATACACATGTAATTTTCAGTAGAATTTTTTTTTTTTGGTTGCTCCTTCCCTCTCCTTCTACCCCCCACCATCAGTTCCAGTGCTTTATGGTGTAAAAAAATAACTTGGAGAATTTCCAAATTAAAAAAAAACAGTAATGATTATGAACAAGTTAGAGAAACAGGTAAAGTGGGGGACCACCCAGGAGAAAGAAGGCAATGGAAAAAAAGACAGAAAGATGGATCTGGGCAACTCAATCATGTTTTTTTAGACATGCCTAAAATGGGCTGTATGCTTTGGGACAAAATGTCAGCCCTCTCCAGGGAAATGAGAGAGAGGCATAGAGTTGATTTATCATCTGTGGCTGATATCCCTGCTCTAGTGTAGTGGGAATACTCCTATCATTATAATCAATCAATGTTCAAGAAGGTTACACCACCTTCCTTCCCTCTCTCCCCAAGTCATTAAGAAGAAGGAAGGTAATAAAAATAATATAAATTGTCATATAATATACCATCCATGTACATTGAAATATGTGTGTGTCTTTGTGTGTTTATCTGTGTATGCATATTTGTTATATATGTGTGTTTGGATGTGTTTGTTCGTATATGTGGGGGTGGGGGAGAGAATATATTTGGTAGAGGGAATTCTCTCATCAACTCTGCTACGCATGCATGCTCATGGTCTTATCTTCACTTTCTCCATCAACTAAAAATCTCATGAAAAAATATTCCAGTCTTGGTGAAGTTTGTTTTAAAGCCAATTCTTTATAAAACTTATGAAGAAGCAATAAATATATTCCCAAGTATCTCTATGCTTATATTTTTATTGGATTTATATATGAACCCTATCTGGATACTAGAGGCTAAATCATTGGTTTTAGTCCAATTTTCAGAATATTTTGAATGCATAGTCTTAGGTGTCATCTGCCTAGATTGCCTTTCTCTTTTATATCTATTTCCTTAGTTTAAAATATAAATAAATGCTAAACTGTGTTTGGGTGTTCATACATGTATATGTGCTTATGGATGTATATGTGATTATATAATGGATTGAATGAACTAAGAGCCAAGAGATTAGGGTTCTAGACCCACCTCTCTCTCCAAGTAGTTGTATAGCCTTGTAAATGTCACCTCTTTCTTCTGGGATTCAGATTTTTCATTTACAAAATATAACTGGACTTGATCTCTGAGGTCTCTTCAAGCTCTAATGTTCTATGACTCACTTCCCATAGACCATACAAAGAGCTTCTATTTGCCATTGAATAAGCTGTGGCATGCATTTCTAAAGTCTCATAATTTCCCTGTGAAAATCTCATGGAAAGCTGTCAAAAGCCAGTGAAGATCTCATACCAATGGTTCAATTTATTCTGATTTTAATCTTAAAAAGAAACCAGAAGCTAAAGGCTTCTTTTCATGTTTAATGTGGTTGGCCATTCTGAGGTCATGGATTTCCAAAAAGCATATTTGTTTTCTTATCTATTTCCCACCCCCTTACATAAACACAACTCAGCAAATGCTGGCTAGTTAACTACAACCATAAAAATTGTCAAAATTACATCTTTATTATGTCTAAGGCAGCACATAAAAGTTAGAATTAATTGCACTTTCAAAGGGCACAACACTCACAGTGATGAGGAGGTAACCCTTAGCAAAATTATGAAATAGGAAAAGTTTGACTTGATACTGCCAGTTTCTAGTCATTATCTCCCTCTTTTTTAAAAAAATTTCCTTCCATTCCACTACTCCAGCATCCTAGCAAAATAAATAACTACCCAGGGTGTAAGAATGCAAAGGGACCTCAGAAATCATCTGGTATAATTTTTATTTAAACAAAAATCCCCTCTACAATCTACCTAGCAATTAGTCATCTAGTCTTTGTCTGAAGACTTCCAGTGATGGAAAACCATCTCCCACTGTCTCCATGGACAGTTCATTATACTTTGGTAAAACTCAAATTGTTAGGAAGTTCTCCCTATATCCAAACTAAATCTCTCCATACTTTCTACCTATTATTCTTAGTTCTTCTCTCTGGAGTCTAACAAAGACAAAAACAGGGCAAGTAAACAAACAAAAACCTTTTCTTTCTACATGACAACAGCTGACAGACTTAAAATAGGCATCAAAGATACAATTCAACAGAATATCCAAAGCATTTTAAGGACCTATGAAAGGCACTGTGCTAGGCATTGGGGATATAAACAACCAAAAATTAAGAAAATATAAGGAAGTAGACACTGCCCGTCAGAAACATACTCTAGTGAAGGAATCTGAAATGTACACAGATAAGAAAATGAAAAGCACATTTATAATTATGCAAAGAACTTTCAATATAGAAAGAATACTAATAATCATTGTAATGGGAATGGACTTTAATATAAGAAAGTAGCATCTAAACTGTGTTCCAAGGATTCTGATGATGAGAAGAGAGTGTATTCCCAACATGATGATCCACATTCACAAATACTTGGAAGTGATAGATAGAATGACTTCATTGAAGAACAGCTAACAGATAATTGTGATCAATATAGGTAGTGGATAAAGGGGAACATGAAGTAAATTGAGGTAAGATCTATCTACAGAATTTCCCTTTAATTACCAGTACAGAAATTCTGTCAAGAAAAGAAATGTGATCAATCTGTCATGATATATTTTTGATGGGGTCATGATGGCTCTTTGTTCCCTTCACCATTGCCTTCTCTCAATGTTTACTAACTGCAATATTATAAATTTAAAGCTAGAAGGGAACTTAAAGTTCATTTCTTTTATATTACTTTTACAGATAAGTAAGATGAGGGCCATAGAGGTTACGATATTTGTCAGAAAGTCAATGGGAAAGGTAAGATTTGAATTCAAGTCCTCTTACTCCAAATCTAGAACTCTTTCTACTATACCATGTGCTATGGTGAATTTAATAATGTGTTCTTTACTAATGTATTCTTGAATTCTGCTTTCCAGTAGAGGTATGAAAAATCCTTCATGGTAAAGGATAAATGATGAGTAACTAAAAGTGTCCATTTACCCAGGGAAATTTGCATTTAATAGGAATCAAAGTCACGAGCTGAAGGAACCAAAGCCTGTAGTGAAATTTCAGACATCAGTAAAGAATGACTGTATGAACAAATGAATGAATGAAAAGACATTTTTAAAAGCACTTACTTTGGGACAATTACTATGCTGAACACTATGAATGCAGAGTTCAATGAACTGATGTGCTAATGGGAGCAACAACACAAAAAAGTGCAATACCAATGTGATATTCACAGCACCTATGGTGTCTATGAATATGCTGGTGTAGTTATGAATAGCAAAATGTAACAGACTCTCCACATTGAAGACAGAACTAAAGCATTTATTCAAACATCAGAAAGCTAAATCTCAACACCAGAAAGTCAAATTCATCATAGCAACCAAGAATTGGTACACATTACCAATGCTATGAGCACTGACATCCCTAAGCCTTCCCTCTGTCAGGCCTTCAAAACAAAACAGGCTTCCTGTAGCAGCAAGCACCTCAAGCGTCCTCAGGGTTGCTGCCACCACCAGTTCTTGGATCTGCTTTGATAAAGGAAAGCAACTCAAAATGGGTTAACAAGCTTACTTTAATCAGTCAGACATATATCGTTTACCTTGTTCAGGGGAAAAGGTCAGCACCCCGAACTTCAAAGTACACAGACAGAATTATCAAGACAGAAACAGATCTAGTAGACAGATTTCAAACTGTCCAACCATTACATCCATACCCAGTCATCATCTGGGTTTCAACATCTGGTTTTTTCAAGGCGGGGGGGGGGGGCCCTCTGGACAACGGCTTCCCAGAATCCAGATCAAATCACAGAACACTTCTCAAAGTGAGCCCCCAAAACAAAGCTACACATCAGGGCTTATATAGCCTTCTCCTGGCTCAGAGAATGTAACAACCTTTTGGACCCACTGGCCAATCAAAAAGTATCTACTGAAAAACAAGCCTCCCACCCCAGGCTTCAGGTGCACTTTAGCCTAGGGGCAGGGAAGATCTTCCAAATTTGCATTCCCATTACACTTCCTTAAAAAAAATGCCCCTCTCTCACTCGCACTAGCTGCTCTGCCTCAGCCCTGCCTGTTCCCAGCTCTTCTTGTGCTCTGCTCTGCTCCTTCCTGCTCCACCCTCCCTGTTCCACCCTTTCAGCAAGCTCCTCCCACCATGGGCTCCATGTTATTACATTTGACCTATTAAGGGCAGAGAAGGTATTCAAATTCTCTTAGGTCTATTAAGGGGCAGGGAAGATCTTCAAATTACCATTACCACTACAAAAGGTGATTGGCTACTAAGGAGAATTATTTTGGCTTCAATGATTTCAAGGATGGAGAATGGAAACAATAGATTGGCAAACATTTCTAGGCCTAATACAATAGTGATTATCAATATATCTCAACCCTGTGCTTCCAGAATTAGAAAATGGGGGAGAGGGACCAGAGGAAAAGGGCAAGCATAATCTTTTCATATGGAAGTAAGGCATCTTTCAGAGAATAAAATGAAAAATAGCTGAAATCTGCCTAGATATAATGAGTTACACAAAGTATTCCTCAATCAAGATGGGGGGTGGTGCTTTTGTGGAGGGAGCTCCCAAGGTGAAAGGGTTAAGTCCTCTCCAATATGATCTATAGTCTTAGTGGTAAAGTGACTAAAGAGAACATGGTTGGGAAAGAAAAGGAAATTTGGAAATGTCTTGGAGGCTGGAGTGTGGGGGATTTCCTGGAGCCCTTGAAATAATAACTAATAGGCAATCATCCAAGAAAAGAATAAGGGCTAACCAACTGCACTCTAAGGCAGTATTTTCAAAAAGCATGTTTGCCAGAATTTTATAGATTTAACTATTTAAGCCAATTTGGAACATTAAAAGGTTCCAAATGCTTTTAGCCCCATACCATACTGGCTTCTTAGTTAATACACATTTATTGAGCATATGACCCACATCAGCTGTTTGATCCGGACAAGTGCTTTAACCTCTTGGCATCTCAGCCAACTCTGTAAGGCTATAAGTTGTGGAAAAGGTGGCAGCCTAGATGCAGAGAGGGAGATTCTTAACCCAGGAGTTCCCTGTTCCAATGAAATAACAGGTTGAGTCTCTGTCCTTATCTTATGTAGCACACTACTCTTGATATCCATTTACTTAGAGTCTCTTTGGACTCCATATGTGTTGGATGACCACATATCAGGGACATTATGGAAATTTATGTAGCAGACAGATGGTTAGACTAGATGACCTCAAAAACTCCATTAAGTCTGGTATTCTATGATTCTCTCATGTATCACTAGGCAGTTATGAAATCTATTGGGCAATAATTTGAGTTTCAAAGCTATTCACTCCTTACATCATCTTCTAAACATTGCCAGTCCTTGAATTTCAATTGCTTTTCTAAGTGATTGTTGAGCAGCAACTAGGTAGCACTGTGGTTAGAGTGCTAAACTTGGAGTCAAAAGACTTGAGTTCAAATCCAGCTTAGACACTTACTGGCCAGGTGACTCTGGGCTTAACCTCCAATCACCTCAATTTCCTTATCTGTTATTAAAAAAATGTGGGGACACAATGGCATCTACCTCCCATGGTTGTTTTTTAAGGACCAAATGAAATATTTGTAATGTGCATTACAAACCTTAAAGTGTTAGACAAGTTCTAGCTGTTATTACTTTTATAAATGTATTTCAATATAATTGGCTTTTTAAAAAATCTGATGTATTTTATTTTATGTATTTAAAATTCTTTATTTGAAGAAGAGGTTTGTAGACTTTATAAGACTCCCAGTAGGGTCAACGACACAAAAATCATTTAAGAATTCCTGACTAGGGCTAGTTCTCTATTTTACAGATGAGAAAGGCATTGGGGTCCCACTGTTTACAGCTTCTCAAAACATTTCATCTGATCATCTGTCCCTGCTAAGAATGTCAACCAGACAGAGATCAGAATTAATTTAATACTTTTAGTTTGTCCAAAGCCACAGTATGTAGGTGTCATTATTCAAGGAGAAGTAGAGAAAATAGGATTCCAAAGCATGGAGAATACTTAGTTTCTGTTCCTGCTGAGTTTACCAAGACTGCCTGGGGGGTAGACTTCTGGTAAATCAGTATCTTTATGGATCAAGAAGAGGTGCAGTCAGTGTCCCAGGAATCTTTTTATCCTATAAAATCATTATAGCCCTGGAACTTGAACCTCATCAATAACCCTCTGGCCCTGGGGTCCTTCCCTCTCACTGGAGGGTGGAGAGCCCCCTTAGAACCTCTATTTAAGAAAAAACAAACCTACGCACCCTTTCCTTTCCCCGTTCCAGTTTTCTTTTGTGTATTGCCTTCTTCTGTTGGAGTATAAGCTCCTTGAAGGCAGGGCTTGTCTTTTGCCTATCTTTGTGTACTCAGCACATGGTAGATGCTTAATAATGAACTCATATGTGTATGTGTACATATATAAACATATACATATATACACATTGTATAATATATATAAATCTACACAGCTCTGTATATATGCATTTTATATGCATGTATAGCATTTATGTGCATATATATAAACACACATGTATATATGTGTGTGTAGATATAGATATAGAGATATATCCTTCAGAACTCTTAATGATACTGAGAAGCACCATAGGATGTTAGAATGCCCATAGCAGAGACCCTCTTTGCCAGCTCTTCTTTCAGGAAGAACAAAAGAGCTGCCATTCAGAAAGGGAAAAGATACATCTCTCCTATCTTTGACACCAGCAGTGCCATGTTACCTACTTAGGCTTACAATGGCATGGATTCATAGAATGCATTCCTCAGTTGGCCTCTAGTGTAAGCATCCCTCTTGGCTATAATATACACAAGAGGAATTCTTTGGAGCCATTACCACACATAGTCATAGAAATGACAGGTTATGAAATGCAATGAATATTCCCTTATGAAGCATCAATTCATGGGCCCAAGAATTGCATGGCCTCCAGAAAGGTGTGCATTATTTGAGACGGGGATGGGATGAGGGAAAGGAGCATAATGGCATTGATTTATTTAAAGATTTGGCCCAGAATTATAGTTACTTTTAACTTTCTTTGTATCCTTAACATTTAACACAGCACTTGGCATAAAGCAAGCATTTCATAAATGTTTGTCGACTGGCTGACTTTTCACAATGATCTTGTGAGACTCTTAAATTTTCAGTTATGTGAGAAGCCTAAAGAATCACATAACCTCAGAGTTGGAAGGGAAGCTCAGAGGACATCTATCCTAACCTATCTCAGATTTAACACCCACTTTGACAATATTCTTCCCCATAGCTATACAGAGGGTATGGGTGTGTGAGAGCACATTGGTCACATTGACCCACTCTTCATCCTTGAAAAGTAATTATGTAGTCTCCCCTAGAGAACCTTCAAGGAAAGGGAACTCAGTACCTTCTTTGGTACCTCATTTCACTTTGGGTTACTCTATTTATGAGAAAGACTTTCTTTTCATCCAATCTAAATCTGACTTTCTGCAACTTCTACTGATTGGTTCTAATTCATCATAATCTGCCCTTAACCTCCACTTTTCCAAGCTCCTTACATCCTCTATCACTCAGTGACACTGGCCTCCCTGATGTCTCTGGAACATAATACTCCATTTTTTGACTCTGGGCATTTGTCATAGTAAATGAACATACTGTTTTTCCGGTTCTGTTTACTTCATTCTGTGTCAGGTCTTATTAGCCTTCCCAGGCTTCTCCAAATTCTTCATGTTTTTCATTTCTTAGAAGGAGTAATATTCTATTACATTTATGTACCACAGTTTGTTTAGTTATTCCCCAATCCATGGGCACCTAGAACTTTTTTTTCCTCCTCCAATTCTCTGATAGCCTTTTTGTAAACTTCCCAGTTATTTTAGAGGCTGTTTGCTTTGTTGTAAAACACTGTGAGCATTGTCTGAATCTTCCTGAGACTTTGAGGGAGAAAATATGTTTTGGGGTTGGCCACCTGAAATTCCTTATCAAGTGCTCCATTGAATTGAATGGTAATCTCATCATTGCCTGAGGGAAATTGTATACCTTTACATTCAAAAACTAGAACTACAGATAAAGTAGATGTTTAAAAGAAATTTAGGGAGTTTTTAGCTTATTTGAAAATAATATAACAATGTAGTTGGGCATAACTATTCAAAATTTTTTTCAGTGCCTAGGAGAGTGCCTGGTTCATAGTAGTTATTTAATAAATGTTTGTTGATCGAGTGATTCACTATCAAACTTTCCTTATGTAATACAGCACTCATTTTGTCAAAATCACTTACAATTTTTTATGGTTATCCAACTGTTTCATAGGTACAAATATGCTTTTTGGCATTATCATTATAGGTTTTGTAAATTTTAGAGCTGGAATGCACCTCAGAAGCCATCTAGGCCTCATCTTACAGATGAGCATACCAAGATACAATAAAGTGAAATGATTTGCTAGAGTTCATAGAGGTCAAAAGTGGCAGAGTTGGGATTCGAACCCAGGTATTCCATCTCAAATTTAGTGCTTTTTCCATGATAACAATAACGAACAACATATGCTAAAATTCTTATTTTCTCTAAGACAAACTTAAAACTGTCTTGACTAAAAGGAATTCCTATATTATGCTTTTTTATATAAATAGCTGCAGCAGTTATTATATATGCCCCTGAATTTCTGGGGCTCATTTACCATAGTCCAGGAATTTGATAAAGAGGATTTAAGCTGCGAGTCTAAAGTCAATTCTATTCCAGTGCTGAGTCCTTAACAACTGAGTGACAGACCGGGAGCTAGGAAATTTGGGCCTCAGTTTCTCTTGAAATGTGGTTCCTATTCACCTCCTGCTTTTGAAGCATAAACTGTCTGCTTTGTACAAACTTCCTAAACTTCTTTCTCAACTATTTCCTTACCTCCAATCCTTTGGCTCTGGAGCCAAAACAACTGTTCATTCTTCCATTTCACTATAAGCTATCCTCTATTTCAAGTCTCTAAGTACTTAAATGCCACCCCCTGGATCTAATCCCATCATTCACATGTATATGACATCAACATGTTAGTCACCCTTGTACCTTTTTCCTCATTCTCAGGATTGTCCTCAAAAAACAAATAAGCAAAACATCTTAGGTATCCTGATCTCCCACTCCCTCCACCTGCACCTCCTCATGCTGCTGTAGGCTCACTGTGCTGGTGCTGGAATTACTGTAGAAGCCTAATTGGCTTAGCCTTACTGAAGTTCAAAGCTCCCAAGCTCAAGCAATCCTGTAGCCTCAGACTCTCCATAGAAGGAATTAAAAGCACATCGTGATAGGATAGGACAGTTACATCATGCTATCCTTAAAAATATTAAATTGTAAGGAATGATATTACATGTTTGAACAAGATAGCAATGATTTCACAGAATTTTGGAATTGGAAAGGTCCTAAATGTTGGTTGAGTAGATAAGATGATAATAAGAATTGACATTTATTTTGAACTTTAAAATTTACAAAGTGATTTAGATATATGGTATCATTCGAACTATAAACCATTGTTTCTGCAAAGGTATAATTATGTAGATTAAGAAATGAGGGTGAGAAAAATAATGTGATTGTCCCATGATCCCACATACTTCCTAAATGTCAGAGGTCAGTTTTGAACACAGGTATTCCTATATCCTAGTCACATTATCTACTTTATTCACAGTGACTTGTAGTTTTAGAGTTGGAGAGGGTGTTAGACTCATCTAGCCCAACTTCTTCTATTTTCTAGACAAGGAAATTGAGGGTCAAAGAGATTAATCAACTTGTTCAAGAATGCACAGGTAGCAAGGCAGTGGCAGTATCAGATTTTGAACCCAGATTCTCTGACTTCAAATCTTACATTCTTCTCCTCTAATCCAATTTTGCCCCGATACATTCCTTTTTTTTTTTTTTTGGAGGGGGGAAGACAAGGCAATTGAGGTTAAGTGACTTGCCCAAGGTTACACAGCTAGTAAATGTGTCAAGTGTCTGAGACTGGATTGGAACTCAGGTCCTCTGTGAAGATGTTACCCATAAAGAGAGTTAGGGTTGCTCTGGAGACCTCAAAATCCCAACATGCAGAGTCCTGCTGAATGAATTTGACTCAAGTCTTCTCTCAGCCAAAGAAAAGTAAAGTTTATTTAAAGCTCACTTCCATTAGACACAGAATAAGTCTGTGCCAGGTCACTCTGTTGGCACTCTCACTATTCTATCCCACTCTCATTATTGCTCTCACAAACAAGAAGACAAGATGGGGTCTTATATATAGAAGGTTGTGGGAGGAATCTAGGGGTGGTCTAGAGGAGGAGTTTGGGGAGGGTCTTCAGGAGGAGTTAATGAGGTCAATAAGTGATTAAGGGTGGGAAGTTGCTGGAGGCTACCTGGAGACTACAGACAATGGTGGGCTAGGCCAGTTCAAAGGTGCATTGATATTTTGATAGGCTCAAGGGTGGGAAGTAGATGGACAATGGAGGGCTAGGCTAGTAACAGAGGTGTGGGCCCAGCCACAATGTAAAGCTTATGGCCTCATGCAAATACCTCATCAAATAGGACAATTTAATCAGAGTTCAAAGGGGGTTCCCAGAACCTGTACCTCAAAGATTCAAGGAGAGCTCAAGGGAGTTCCCAGAGCCTACACCTCATCATCCTAACTCCAGGGCTGGTGCTCTATTCACTGTGCCACCTAGCTGCCCCCAACTGATATATTTCTAATGTCAAGGAATTCACAACTATGAAAGACTGGCTAACTAGAGCAAATTAATTTTCTGCAAAATCTGAGAAGAACAGAGATTAATAACTAGCATTTATATTGTATTTTAAAGTTGGCAAAGCACTTTTGCAGATTTTAATTCCTTTAATCCTTATAGAAACCTTAGGAAGTAGATACTATTATTATCCCCATTTTACATATAAAGAAATGAGGAAGAAGGAGATTGGTACTGTCTCAGGCTCGCTTACCTAGAACTTGCCTGAGGATTGATTTGAAATTCAGGTCTTTCTGATATAGTTTAAATCAAAGAAAGGAAAAAGAACCAAGTAAAAATATTGAAATTAGAGTTGAAGGACCTAGCTCAAATCCTCCTTTCTGCTTTTACCTACATAGCTTTGAGTAAATCCCTTCATTATTTGAGTCCTGGTTTCCTTATCTGTAAATGAGATTATTGAACTAGGTGGTCTTTGATGTCCCTATGATGCTAGATATAAAACTCTGAATATAAACCCATTCAAATTAAATGCTTTACTTCTTCACACTTTCCTCATAAAAGTTCTTCAAGAAGAACAGAGGAATTTGCTGGCATTCCTTTTTCATGATCTTTATTTTTCTACAAAGCATTCATAATATCTCAAAATAAGTTAATAAGGATTTCCTAATAGAAATCCATCAGAGAATTCAATTAATTAATAAAGTAAAACTTGGTAGATATAAATAATGTCAGAGATGGGCAGTAACCTTGGATATCATGTATTCATACCAATCCATTTTTTTGATGAATAGATTGAAACCTAGAGA
The DNA here is from genome assembly GCF_028583685.1 of Petaurus breviceps papuanus. Lineage (NCBI taxonomy): Eukaryota > Metazoa > Chordata > Mammalia > Diprotodontia > Petauridae > Petaurus > Petaurus breviceps. The sequence continues at coordinate 32,660,602 of NW_027187460.1, forward strand.
GGCAGAATTGATTTTCTTATGATCACAAATGATAGTTGATAAGAAATACAGAATTAGAAGCCACTCCTCATCATACTTTTCAATTATAGATTATGGAATAGGAGGTAACAGTATAGTGGGAAAAAATCAGTACGTTGGGAATAAGAATACTACTTGTATGGCTTGACCAAGGTGATTCTGTCTATTTCTTCCTTTATAAAGAGGATAGAATTGGAAACCTTCACAGAAATAATAATAAATTATTGCATGTAAGGCATAAGACATATTTAAGGATAGAGGAGGATTACCTGGGGGTACAATCAAGATGGGGGAGTATATACCCCTCAAGACACTAGGAAAATTCCTAAGCTGGAAAAGGGGTAGAAAGTACATCCTAATAATGGGGTTTAGGATCTGGAAACCTCCTTGAATCTCCCCACTTGATGAGACATTTGTCTGAGACCATAAGGTTTTCATTATCTCTAGGCTGAATCTCTTATTACTCTTAAGCCAACCTAGTCCTCCATTGTCCAGCTACTTCCCACCCTTGATCCTATCAAAATATCTATACCCAAACCTGTTACCCTTAAACTAGCCCAGCCCTCCATTGTCTGTCTTCTCCAGGTAGCTTTCAGCTATTTCTCACCCTTAATCCCATTCCTGGAGTCTGACCTCAGTCCCCTCAAGATCCTCTTTATACTCCTCCTCAGGACCCTCCCCAAACCCCTCCTCTAGACCACACCTAGGACCCCCCCCCAGTCTTTCTGCATATAAGATTAATCTTGCCTCCATGAAGATACTGAGATTCAATCTAGAGGAAATTCAATCTGGCATACTTGTCAAAATAAGCATCACAAATACTGAGGCTCTAGGCATGGCTAGGTGGGGCAGTGAATAAAGCATCAGTCCTGGAGTCAGGAGGACCTGAGTTCAAATCCAACTTTAAATTACTTTAGGCAAGTCACTTAACCCCAATTGCCCCCCAAAAAGCAAAAAAAAAATACTGAGGCTCCTTTAGAGTCACTATCAATTATGGCAAATCTTTAATCATTGTTTTTCTTTGGCTGAGGAAGAGCCCTCTAAATTGTCTACACTAGGTTAAGGTACCATGGTCCCACCCTAATTAAATTTCTAGTGTCCTTGAAGGCTCCTTTGAATTTTAAATCCTATGAGTTATTTTGATGAAGATTAGGTGTGCTTTTAGTCATTAAATGACCACTGTGGCTAAAGACACATTTGTGTAATATAGTTCAGTCAATAAGTGCCTACTGTGTGCTAGGAACTGCACAAAATTCTGAGTACAAAAAGCAAAGTAAAAATAGTCCCTCCCTCAAGGACCTTACAGTTTCATGGGGGTGTAATGGTAATGGTTATTTAAAGACTTTCCCTTCCCCTTAATTAACCTAAGGGAATTTGAAGACCTTCCCTGCTTTGAAAATACACTCAGCCCCCTAATAGGCTGAATGTAGTCACATGGAGCCTGTGGTAGGGGGAGTTTGCTGAAGGGTAGAGCAGAGCCCACAGGAAGTTAGGAGTCAAAGCCAGCTAGACTGGGAGAGAAAGAGGATGCTTAGGCAAGGAGTCAGTCAGGCTCATGAGTAAAAGTTGTTTTTTTGCCACCTGCTGTGACAGTTAGGCTTATATTGGTTTGTGGGAAGGCTGAAGGATGATGTGGCTCTCTGCTATGTTGTGGTATATTAATATCAATGTTGCTATGATGTATTTGGTTTCCTGGTGTTGGGATTTGTTTTTCTGGTGTCTGAATAAATGTTTTGCTTCTATTTTATATATACGGAGAGTCTGTTATATTTTGCAATTGAGCAAGATGTTAGAATACTTATAGTCACAGTCGGTATATTTACTGTGGGCATTGTGAATATTGCATTGGTGCTACAGTGGCTGACAACATGAAAACACCTATGTACAAACAAGATGTATACAGAGTTTTCTTTCTAAGAAAAGGCAGTAAAATGAAAGAGGATCGGGAAAGCCTTCCTTCAGAAGGGGAGATTTTAGCTTAGACTTGTAGAAAGCAAGGGCAATCTCAAGAGGTGGAGATTAGGAGTGAGAGAATCTCAGGTGGGAGTGGGGTTGATAGGGGACAACCGATGAAAAGGTGTAGAACTAGGATGTGAAATATCTTATGGGATAATAAACAGCAAGGAGACCAAAGTCACTGAATTATAAATTATGTCAGAAGTATGAGAAGTCTGGAAAGGTACAAAGAGGTAAGGTTATGAATGGTTTTAATCAAGAGAGAATTTTATATTTGATCCTGGAAGAAACAGGGAACCACTAGAGGATAGTATATTGAATAGGAGAATTGTGTCGGTACATTGCTTTGGTAGCAGAGTGCAGGTTGGACTGGAGTGGGATGAGATTTGAAGCAGGGAGGTCAAAGAGAAGGCCCTTGCTAGAATCTAGGCATGAGTTGAAGAAGCCTCAGATCATGGTAATGTCAGGGTCAGAGCAGGGAAGGGAATGTATAAGAGAGATGTTGCCAAGTCAAAGTCAACTTGATTTGACAATAGATTGAATATGGGGCAATGAGAGAGTGAGAAACTGAGAATGACACTTAGATAGCAAGCGTAGGTAAACGAAAGGATGTTGGTGTCCTGGACAGTAATAAGGAAGTTTGGAGAGGGGGAAAAGATGAATTCAATTTCAGACAATATTGAATTTAAGATATCGACAGAATATCTAGTTTGAGATGTCTAATTAGACTGTTATGAGACTGGAGGTCAGCAGAAAGTTTAGAGCTAGAGATAGATCTGAGAATCACCTGCTTTAGAGATGATAATTAAATCTATGGGATCAGTAAGAGAAATAGAATAGAGAGAAAGTAAAAGAGTACCCAGCAGGTGTTGTTTATTAGTTACGGAGTCAGATTACATGAGAATCATTATGGTCAGTTGTTATTTTTCTAAGTTTCAGTTTCAGATATACTTCACAACAAATCCAAATTCAGAAAACATATATATTAAGCAGTACTGTGTGCAAGAACTATGCTGAACTTTAGGAAATTTAGAAAGTTAAGATATCCTCCCCAAATAAAGTTAACTCCTTCCAGACACGGAAATCTATTTTGTTCCATGATTAGTTCTGATTATTCACAGTCAGCTAAGGAGCCCCTTGAGGGCTTACTGAGGGTAAAATCTCAGATACATTGCAGAGTGAGGCACAGGAGAAACTACAGGTAGGTGAATAAAACATAAGGATGGTTGTCAGGAACTTAACTGGTCCTATCACCTTGAATTATTAGCTGTGTAATCTTGAGTATTTCACCACTTCTCTGCTCCTCCTTTACCCCCTCTATTAAAAAGGACAGAAAGAAGTTAGAGAATTCCTAAGATCATTCTCTGTAATAACATTTTAGGATCTTTTGAAAGTGTTGGGAATCACCTAAAAACAGGGTTAACTCAAGCTGGAGGATTCTCCTTGACATTTTGTTTTGCTTGGCAAATTGCACGTTTCCATCCAATATCCACAGTGTATACCCTTGGAATCATCCAGACTCTGATTTGATGAGGTTTCTCAATTTCTGATTCAGCAGATATTCTAACAGCTGAGCTCATTAAAGAGTTAAATTCATCCCTCCATCCCTTCCTCTCTCTCTCTCTCTCTCTCTCTCTCTCTCTCTCTCTCTCTCTCTCCATTCTCTACCTCTTATCCCTCTCTCTCATCTTCTCTTTTATTCTCTCATTCTTTCTCTGTCTTCCCCCCCCACACACACACACATTTGCCTTAACACTGCCTTCAAGTTCTCAGTGAAAAGAGGAATATTTTCAATACCTAAAATCTGAGTTCACACAGTAGCTTCTATTTCAACCTCAACTCAGCTGGAGTATTTTCAGAGCCAGTTTGCATAGCTCCTGAGAAGAGAATTTGCCTTCAAGCACACTGCATCCTCCTCTTGGCTTTCCTGAAAGAAACCTCTGCACAAAGACAGGCCGTATCCATGCCTAGCACACGTTTCTGGTGAATAATATTATTCAGCCTCACCTCGGTCAAAGAGATGGATTGCTAATGTGTGTCTGTTGGCTGAAGTTGTGAGACAAGAAAAGGTTCTCTGGCACACACACCCATTGCCTTTTAAAAATAAACTTCTCCCAGTGTGAGAGACTGGAGAAAAGAGAGGAGATGCTATCACCAGCATGTGTGAGGTGGTGGGGGGCATGGGGGGGATAGCATTAATGTGAGCTGTTGACAGCCTTCCTGCTCTGAATGAGCCAATGAAAACATAAAAAGGGGGATGCCTTTAGCACATGCCTTCAAGGTTTACTTTTTAATTATTATTTGACTACAGTGTCAGTAGGAGGTGACTGAACTTGAGGGCTGGTGTTGTTTTTGTTGTTTATAGATGCATTGCATCCTAGATTGAGGAGAAGATTTAGGCATGATAAAAATATCATTTAGATAGAACATTAAGGCATGTGACATATTTCCCTAACAATCATGTAGTGAAGATAGTATAAGTAATGTTATCACAATTTTATAGGCTGAGGAAACCTGAGAGTCTCAGAAGTTCAGGGATATACCCTCAATCTAATAGCTTTAGGTAGGATTTAGATCCTGGTCTCCTGACTCCAGGTCAAGTAATCTATCAAGTATACCAAGCTTCCCTTTAGGTAAAAAAAGGTTCGTTTTACAGATGAAGTAATCAAGGGGAGAGGAGGTAAGTTTTTATTAAGCACCTACTGTGTACCAAGCACTGTGCTAAATAATAGATGAATAGCAAGGACTCTAGTGTCAATGAATTACAGAGTATGTGAAGAGTCAGGTATAAGACTATTGGAAAGGAAGAAAGGAGTCAGATTCTAAAACATTTTAAAAGCCAATATCATTGGCAAGAAATAGTGAAGAATGAAATGAGCAGAACCAAGAGAACATAGATGTAACAGCAATATTGTTTTAAGAACATCTTTGAGTGACTAATTTTGACTATTATAGATACCCAAATTAACTACAAAGGATATATGAAGGAAGATGCTATCTGCATCCAGAGAAAGAACTGATAAATAGAAGTATGTAATGATTTTATACATGTGTGTATGTGTATTCGTATATACATGTGTGTATGTGCATAAATACATATATGTGTATGTGTTTGTGTGTGTGTCTAATAGTAGCCATCTCTGGGTGGGGAAGAGGGAAGAACAAAAGGGAAAAAAAAGAAATTTACGTGATAACTATTATATATTTAAAGGAAAGTGCTTAATAGATTTGCAGTTTCGTGTGCAATCATCTTTTTTTTAAATTATGCTATGTTATGGGAATTTATTTTATTCCATAATTTAAAAATAAATAAAGCCAATCAGATGATTCTTACTTGATTCTGGATATAACTCAAGTCCATTAGAAAGTAGGTTTACACGGTCAGGATGATAAATTTGGCAACTGAATGGATGATGAATTGGAGTGGGGAAAGATTGAATTCTCCTGTCTTTCCTCTTTTGTTTCCTAATAATTCTATTTATACCTTGTTTGTACATACTTATTTGCTTGTTTTTTTCTCTCAGATTTACTTCTATGAGCCCCAGTTCCCTCATCTAAAATATCTATAGTCTAAGGAGATGATGTTCATTAGAGGTTTTACAAACATTATAGGGCTCTAATACTTTAAATTATGATTGCTATTATTTTAATCAAGTATACAAAACCAAACAACCATACAACATTTCAATTAAACATCTCTTGTGTGTACACCTTTTCTGCCAGGGATGCTGCCCTGGTGCAGACCTTCCTTAATTCATTTCTGTAACTATTGTAAGAGCTTTCTGATTGGTCTGCATGTTTGCCTCAACCAATCAACATTTATCAAGTACTTCCTTTGTATCAGGCACCATGGATAATGCTAGGTATACAAAAGGAAGTCTGACAGTTCTTATCCTCAAGAATCTCAGTCTAATGGAAGAGAGACAACATGAAAACAGCTATCTCCAAATAAACTATATTCAAGACAAATTGGAAATGACCAACGTAAGAAACATTAAAGTTAAAAGGGATCAGGAAAAAACTTCCAGTAGAAGATGGGATTTTAACTGGGATTTGAAAATGGCCAGGGGAGCCAGGAGGCAGAGATGGTGAGAGAGAGCATTTGGGGTATGGGAAAAAAAAACCAGAGAAAATACCCAAAATAGAAAAATAGAGTGTCTTGCTTGAGGAACAGCCAAGATGGCCAGTGATATTGCATCAAGGAATTAATGGATGGGGGTAAGAAATAAAGAGACTGGAGATGTAGGAGAAGGCATTGAAAGATGCACATAAAATTTTACTTTGATTCTGGAGGTAATAAGGAGCTACTAGGATTTACTGAGTGGGAGTGACATGGTCTGACTTGCACTTTAGGAAGATTACTCTGACAGTTGAATGGAGGGTGGACTGAAGTAAGGTGACACTTGGAATGGACTGACCAACAAACAGGCTTTTGAAATACTCCAAGTATGATAAAGGCCTATACTGGTGTAGAAAAGTAGAAGGAATGTGTAAAAACTGTTAAAGAGTTGAATAAGATAGATTTTGGCAACAGATTAGAGATGGGGGAGGTAGAAGAGAGGAAAGAATAAAAAAAATAAAGCTACTTTGTAAATCTAGGGGACTGGGAGGATAGTGGTACCCTTGACAGTAATCGGAAAGTTGGGAAACAGGAAGGATATTGGAGGGGTATTTTGTTTTGTTTTGGGAGAGAGGAGGATAATGAGTTCAGTTTGGGACATGTTGAATTTAAGATATCTATAGGTCATCCAGTTTAAAATGTGTGATAGTTGGAAGTAAAAGAGTGGAGGTAAGCAGAGAAATTAGAGCTGTGTCAGCAGATTTGAGAATCATCAGCATAGAGAAGGTATTTGATGATAAAGTGAAATAATTGTTTGACCTTTGTTCTCAAAGAGGACCAATGATATCAGGAAGGTGATGTCTTGACTTACTAGTGAATTGGATTTAAGTGAAAAAGAACTATACAAAGTCACCAGCCTCACTCTCTCCTCCATAGCCATCTGAGCCCAGTATCAAGGATGACTAGAGATAGCCCCCGAAGCAGCTTTTTTAAACTAAGGTCTTTCCCAGTTTTGTTTGTCTATGGCAATACCCATTTAGTGGTTAAGGCTAAGAAAGAAATGAGGCAAAAAAAAAGAGACCTCTTTTACCTAGTTAAAAAAAAATCAATCTGGGAGGGAAAGACTCTCAGGGTTTCTAGCCAGAACACAAACAGCCACTATTTGCAGGCCCTCTGAACTATCAACAAGTAGGGCTTGGGCAGGGACCTATTCTTGGGCAGTCAATGAGAACCAAAGTGATTTGGGTTTAAAGTATGGCAGGTAGTTCTAGTTGAATCACATTGGCCTTTATCAAAGCCTGGTTTTCCAATGCTGTATTTCAAGAAATCACAAATGAAACTAAATGGGGTAAAAGCATCAATTGTCCCGTATTTCTTTTTCAAAAATGATAAAATAAATAAGTAGGGAAGAGAATAAAAAGAAATCCAGTTTGCAAACCCCAAGATTTCTCATGAGGTTTCAAAATCTCTGTTCCCTTAAGCATAACACCCACAGGTAAGGGTATGATTCCCTATGTGGACAGAGGGAGAAAGAGAGGAAGGAAAGGAGTAAGGAAGGGAGAAGAAGGAAAGAAGGAGGGAGGGAAGGCAGGAAGGCAGGTAGGCAGGCAGGAAGGAAGGAAGGAATGAAGTAAGTGGGGCACACTCTCTTTCTGCACCCTCTGTGAAGACTCCTCAGAATGAGAAGGGAGAGAAACTATCTGGAAACCAGAGACAGACTTTTATAAGACTGGACAGACCCGAGTCCTGGATTTCCTAAGAAATTACACAATCTAAGACCCTTCCCACCTTCCCTTGATGTCAATCAGCCTTAAGCCCTTCAGGAATTTTAGAAATATCTTAGCCCCTCCCCCTGCTTCAGTTGGTGTTTGCCAAATAAAGGACTTGAACAGTATCCTGGTTTCCTGTCCCACCTCCCAGGCAATAAGGGATAGTGGAGGGCTTCTTTATTATTCACCATTGGGGTAGGTTTCATGCCAAGACTGAGAGCCCACCTCCCAGCCAATGGGAGAAGGAACAGCTGGGGGAAGGGGACTTGACTTCTCTACGGTATAAATTCTTGTTCTGTCTTTTGTTGGTTTGTTTTTTGTCTTTTGGAGGACAATTGGGGTTAAGTAACTTGCCCAAGGTTACACGGCTAGTTTTTCGTGTGGCTGTTAAGTGTCTGAGGCCAGAACTGAACTCAGATTCTCCTGACTCTGGGGCCAGCACTTTATTTACTTCGACACCTAGCCGCCCCTTGTTCTGTCTTTTGTAACATGCCTCCTCTCCCTGATCTGCCATGGAGAGGACTCTCCTTTTCTCTTGGGGGACATCCTGTTTCTTCCTCAAGATACCTCTGCCTTTAATTTTTCTGGGTAAGGGATTTTTGTGGTCCCTGTACCCCACACAGAAGGAAGGAAGGAAAGAGCAATATTGCCCAATTGGAACTAGACAGTGGGGACCCAGTGGGGCCATAACTACTACTCACATATTGATGTTTATCCTTTGTTCATGAAGAGGACCAATGACAGAAGAGTATCCAGAAAAGAACCTGTAGGTTATTGCACATTACTTGGACCCAGCAAAGGAGACTGAGAAAGTGTGGTCAGACAGGTAGGAGGAGAACCAGGAATCTTCTGAAAACGTAGAGAAAAGAAGGTGTTAAGGAAAAGAGATGATTAACAGTCAAGGGTTACAGAGTCAAGAAGGATGAGGATTTGATATGTTTTGGGGTTTCTGGGAACCCTGAAATGTCAGGGTAGAGGGTGAGTCTGCTTGGAATGAATTCATGCACTCAAACCTTCTTCCAGTCAAGTGACTAGCTTTATTTTAATGCCAAAAGAAGTGGACAAGATTTCTAGTGAGTCTGCTCCTTGATGGGGGTGAGATTGTTAATTACATGCAAAAAAGAAAGAAAGACAGGGACAATATTTGGATGGCATTAAGAAGTGGTAAATACCCTGAGATGGGCCAGGTGAAACAAAGAAAGGAGTTAAGTGGTCTGGGGTGGTCAAGAGCCACAGTGAAAGAGCTATTAAGTAGTCTAGGTGGACTGGGATGCCGGTGGGCCAGATGCCTCTGCAGATGCCAGTGATCAGGGCTGCTGAAATTTGTGGGAAAATGAAGGGAATGGGTTGCTTTCAAAGACATGGTCTTGTTCTTTTAGAGGTCCAGGTCCCATAACCCCAGAAGATTGAGAAAATGTCACTGTCCTTGGCAATTAAGAGATCATAAGTAACTTTGGTGACAGTAATTTCAGTTGAATGATGTGCTTAGTAGTCAGATTGTAAAATGTTAAGAAGATAGTGAAAGGAAAGGGAGGCACCTGGTGAAGACAGCTTTCTCAAGGAGTTTAGCTACAAAGGAGAGGAAAGATTTCAGTTGATTTTTAATAAAAGTGGATGAATTAATGAAGGTTTCTTGAAAATGGGGGAGATATGTGCAATTTTCTAAGGAAAAAAGCAGGAAGGAGCCAATAAATATAGGGAGATATTGAAGATAAATGAAAATGTAGGAATGATAGAAAGGGCAATCTGCTAAAGAGATGAAATGGAAATGTATCATTTTTCCTTGTAGAGAGGTTTGGTTTGGCAAGGAGAAGGGCCATCACTTTGTGTGAGATTGTGATGAAGGAGTAAATAGTGATAGGAAATATCTGAATGATGTGAGATGAGGAAGATAGAAGATGGAATTTTCAAATAATATTTTTATTTTTTTCCCCTAAAAATATTCAGAAAGTTTCTTAGCTGAAAGGGTAGGAGGAGAGGGAGCCATGAGAAGCTTGAGAAAGGATGAAAAAGTTTCAAAGAAATGAATTAATTAGGAAGGTATAAAACAATTATCTTGTAGTCATTGTGGTGTACTTGGGGTTATGTAACAGATTTATGGTGGACCTAGGCAGGATGATTTTGTGATTTTCTTCATCTTGGCTCAGCAACACATATATAGAAGTAAAGGCAGAGAAGTCTTCAAGGGAAGAGGTCAGGCAACATGATAAGGGAGCAAGGGACTCAAAAGACTAGCTAAAGTGCAGAGTTGATCCACTTTACCAGTGGGTCAAGATGGTGAAAGGTAGCTGGAATGATTGGGAAAGAATTGAAGACTTGATGGACTGGAAAACCCAGTGTGGACAAACAATAGAGCTTAGGGTTGAAAGGCAAAGAAATAAATGAAATGACAATAGATTGTGATTAGACCAAAGAATTTCAAAGTTTATAAAAAAAGAAAGGGAGATGATGGCAAGATCAAGACTGTGGCCATCTTTGTGTGTGACTGAGATAGGAGGAAGGAGCAGTCCATGTGAATGACTGAGGAACTATGAAGTTAGGGTGTTTGATGAAGTATCTTTAAGAAATTAACGTTACACTATTATATTTGTTATTATTATTTTGTGACCCACTCTTTTCTCCTTTTTCTGTTAAGGCCCAACTCCTAAAAAAGTCAGTCCCTGAAGGACACGGCAATGAGATCACTCCTACCCTCTGAGGTACAAACTCCTTAACTAGGTCGGGTGGGACCCCACCCAACTGGTAAAACTAATTTCTATTTAAAGTATAATTAAAATCCAGTCTGGGCGAGCCATTGCCTGCGGAAGAAACCCCTGTGCTGGATCCCCTCCATTAGAGTTCAGAACAAGCCAGCTCATGAAGGACTACACTAGGCAGACAGATCAGGATGGAAATGTCTTCCCCTGCTCAGATGCCATGAGGCTGCTGAATCTCATGATCAAGCCCATTCTCAGCAGGAGGACCTGAAGACTTTTTAGTCCACCTCTTCATTAAATGTCCACCAATTAAGGTTGAGTTTCACTTGTCAGGGGAGTTTCCTTTCAGAAGGGATTTAAGGCATTTTAAAGTCTCCCTTGGCATCTTTGGTTACCAAGGGAGACCACTGACCATCAATTTATTGATTACAGGGCAGCCTAATTAAAAAAATGCATTGTTAATTACCTGGAAACTCTATCAGGAGTTTTCGTTCATCATCAGATATCAGTACACATGTTGAAATTCTCTAGTAACAGGAGTTGACGAGGAGAGAAGGATCATGTACCAAGCGCTGAGCTCCTTGAGGTAAGGAGGATAAGGTCCTAGAGGTCAACTACCAGAATTTGTATTAGGTGATAGGGTTGAATAAATCTCAAAGGAGGAGAGGTTACTAAGTCACGTTGGTAAAGTGAGAACCTCTAAATGGCAATGGGAAGCAAGAAGTATTCTGACTGCTTCTCCTTTACCTTTAGTCAGGGGAACAAGGGACTGTGCAGCCAGTAGTGAAAAGGGTATCCAGGGAGGCTAGACCCCCACAAGGGAGCCCATGAGAGTGAGGTCCAGAAGATGGAAAAAGTGGTACAAAAAAATTTGATGTGAAAGCAAGTCTGTTGCCTGTAGAGCAAACATTCCAAAAAGCACAAGGGAAGTTAAAAGTGTGAGTAGTTTTCAAGTAGAATATTAGATGGGTTGGCTTGAGTGGAATGAGAATAAGAGATTATGAAGTGGGAGATAGGAAAGAGAATTGAATGCAGACAGCCTTCGGTTCATAATTACTGGGTGTAACCCAGAAGAGTTTGTTAATCATTGAGGAAAGATAGATGTTGAAGCCTCATATAGTCCTGTCTTCTAAATTCCTTGAGGATACTTGATTTTGTCAGTTATCTCCACCAATACAGATTACAACCACATTGCAATTAAAGATGAACTTGGAAAGCTATAGCCATCATCCTAAAGCTAATGTCAGGATGAATGTATCAGAATTTAGTACAAGACTAAGAAATCAGTGTGCTCAAACTCAAAGCTTTTCCAGCTTGGTAGCTGGCACAACCTTGGAGATTCTAGGGTAATCTCCACACTGTGATGGTTTATTGAATTAGGTCTTTTGTGGAAGATAAAGTATATATTCTGTATCATTAGAGGAACCATGGTGTATTGGCAAGAGTAAGAGACCAGAGTTCTAGACCTAAATACACATGTCCCTTTGAGCAAGTTACTTAACATCACAAAGTAGGGATAAGAGGAGATAAGAATACCTGTCCAACTATCATGAAGAGAACAAGAGCCCAGTGGTAAATAGATTTGCCAAAAGAAGAGAATAGAGGTGAGCAATAGATTTTGGAATATTGTAGGTATGTCTCTCTGTGTTTAGTTTTGGATTGATGAAGCCTGGCTGAAACCTAGCAGGCCAAATAGAGCTAATTTTTCATGCCTGAACAGATTAGTAGAGGCTTGATAGAGACAGGTGGGAAGCTGAAACATTCTTTTAAAGGAAGCATTCCAAGAAGCCCCTACATGTCCAGGATGCCAGGGGCAAGCAGGCATTTTGCCATAGCAGCTTACAGGAAAAGTATTCATGGGGATATACAAAGAGCTGAGGTACTACTGGAGATCCTAGAGGTATATGGAAGCCAAAATAATTGTTCTAGTTCCCCACTGGATTTTTTTCTTCTATTTTTTTCTTCCTTGCCAGAGGCAATCATGAGCAATGTGTTCTATTAATGCAAACTGCTCTCCTTGTTTGAGGAGAAGGTGAAAGATCTTGAGGAATGCTTTCCTTGTTCCAGCATATTAAAAAGGGGTAGAGTTCCTAAACTGTATTCAAGAAACCATCCAGGAATTAAATCAGGATGAAAAAGGTTCTGAGACCATTGAGAGGAAAATAGCATTAAAATGGTGTGTAAAAGAGTGAAACAGGACAGAGAGAAGAAACAGTAAGCATAGCTATGGGAAAAGATCATGGGATCACCAAAGATCATGGGATCCGCAAGGCTGGAGGGGACTTCAGAAGCTATATAGTCCAACTTCCTAATTTTATGATGAGAAAATTGAAGTCCTGGCAGTTAAAGTAACTGCCCAAAGTCATGAAGGCAGCAATTGTGAGAGGTAGGATATGGATCCAGGATTTCTGGTATTATAGAGGTCTGGGTCTTAGGGGTGCTAGAGATCCCAAAATACTGACATATCAGGGCCTGCTGAATGAATTTGACTCAAGCCTTCTCTTAGCCAAAGTAAAAACAAAGTTTATTAAAGATGTGCCATAAAGAGTAGACTCTTAAGGAGCCTCAGTATTTTTGATGCTTGTGTTGACAAGTGGGCCGGCCAGAAGAGTCTGACACAGACTGAGTCTGTGCTAGATTAATCTTAGCACCTTCATGGGGGCAATATAGATCTTATATATAGAAAGATTGTGGGAGGGATCTAGGGATGGTCTAGAGGAGGAGTTTGGGGAGCGTCTTGAGGAGGAGTCTAAGGAGAATCTTCAAGAACTGAGGTCAGACTTCAAGAATGGGATTAAGAGTGGGAAATAGCTAAAGACTACCTGGAGATGACAGAGAATGGAGGGCTAGGCTACTTTAAGGGTAATAGATTTAAGTGTAGATATTTTGATAGAGAAGTAGCTGGACAAAGGAGGGCTAGGCTAGGTTAAGAGTAACAGAGATTTGGGCCTAGGATAATGAAAGGCTTATGGCCTCAGGCAAGTGCCTCATCAATAATAAGACCTATCCCGAAAATAAGCCCTCCCCTTACTGTGTAAGATTCCTCTAAAATAAGCCCTCCCCCAAAAATAAGCCCTATTGAGATTGCTACTGTAGTGAAGGTGATCCCCTGCGCTACACGCAACATTACGGTACCCTCTGTATGCCCCCCCCCCCCCCCCCCCCGTGAAACGCACACCGTGCTCCGAGCTGCATCCAATTAGAGCTGCAGCAGTGAGCGAGTCATCCTGTTCTTTATTGAATTCATTATTGAATAAAGGTACATTTTTTTGTTCACATTTACCTGTTTATTAAAATTGCTGTCAATGTTCATTAAAATAAGCCCTCCCTTGAAAATAAGCCCTCTGGTGTTTTTCTGTCCAAAAAAATTAATAAGACAGTGTCTTATTATTGGGGAAACATGGTAGGAAGATTCAATCAGAGTTCAAGGAGTTTCCCAGAGCCTAAACCCTATTACTACCAGGTACAAAAGCAAATTGTCTATCAGTCCTTAGTAGAAGGAATGCTTGTTGGTAATTAGTATTTTCCAAGTGAGGGTCAGGAACAAAAGTGACTGGTATGGGACTTGCATGAGAAATGAAGAGCTGGCTAGTGATTAGGAAGTTTCCAGGACCTCATGAATGTTATTTTTTCATTGAATTTTATTATTTTCACATAAGTCACATCACATCACATTTCACATCATATAATGATGCTGTCATAAGAAATCTATAATCTCCAGTGACTTTGAAGTCCTATGCAAGAAATTTGGGTCACAAGTGTCATGTTTTCTTCTCTTCTACTAGTTAAAAATTATGGTTATGTCAGAGAAAAGAAGACACAAGAAGTGAATGCTTAATGCTGAAGAAAATAATTCAGTGTTCCAGACCATAAATCAAGATGCCAGGATATGGGTGACAGATGAGGAATGAGGATCTGGCAGAATGTGACTAGCAGAAATTCACAGAGATTATCAAGAAGATTAAAACAAAAGCAGTTGAAGAAAAAAAACGTTCTAATTAAAGCTGTAAATAAGATACTAAGAAAGATAACAGGACCAACAAAACAGATTAGCAGATTGTGCCTAGGATATCACAAGTGAAATTTATTAGAGCAAAGATTTGGAAACAACACCCATAGAATTAGATGGTAAGTAATAAGTAAACTCAACTTGAAATTTTAAAAGAAGGAACTAAACACGATTAATGGATGGCACTTAGTGTTAGTTTTCACTGTCTCTTTCCTCAGTGTCTTTATAACTGTATATGGTTCCACACACAATAGGGCTTTAAGGTTTGCAAAGTAAATAACATGTTACTTTATTTACTTCTGAGTACCCCTGTGAGATAGATGCCATTATTATCCCCATTTTACAATATAAGGAAACCAAGGCACAGAAAGTTTAAATGACTTGCCCAGGGTCAACAAACTAATAAACTTCTGAGACATAACTTGAATCCAGGTCTTCCTGACTCAAATTCCTGAGCTCTAACCTTCCTCATAACAACTTGGATAGTTTATGACGTAAGTATGTGGCAACATTATTTACCTTCAAGCCCACCTCAACTCTTTGGGTATCCATACACTTCTTTAAATGACTGGGAAATTTTCTATCTTTAATAAATATGTACATTAAAGATAAAATACAAATATGGAAATCTAACAAAATATATGTGTTGAATGAAAGAATGTGTTTTAAAACACTAAAATTTTAGAAAAAAATAAAAGATGAATTGGGATTGTTTTGTTTTTTTTTACCAAAATCTGAACTGCCTGTGTTAACTTAGGAAAAGCAATTAACCTATTTTGGTCATATGTGTAAAATGAGGAAGTTAGGTGATTTCTCAGCTCAAAATCCCCAACTCTGGTGTCTAAAAGGTCACCTCAATTGAGGTTTATGTCCTGGCACTTCCAGAAGGTAATACATTCTAAAGTCAATTACTAAATAAGACAGCTTCTTTTCTTCTCCTCAAAGTCAAGGTGGAAAATTAGATCTTAGAGATGTCTAAACCTATATCAGGTTAGAGCATTATAGTCACTAGATTTTAAGCTCCTTGAGGGCAGAAACTGTCTTTTACCTCTTTTACCTTTTACCAGAGTTTAACACAGTGCTTGATACATACTAGGCACTTAATAAATCTTTATTGATTGATTAATTTTTGGGTAAGCTTAAGCAAAAGATGTAAGAACGTTAATGTAATAAATTGTTTTTTAAATATCCTGTAAACTATATTTTGATATAATTTTTCTTTTATAATCCTGTGGATTATATTTTATTCATTTTAAAACATTATTCTGGGAAGGAATTCATAGGCTTCACTATGCTGACAAATGAGTCCATGACATGAAGATCTGTGTTCAAATCTCTCCTGAGAATGGGGGGTTGTAAGATATAAGAAAACTGGAAAGGTGTATGTGAGGGTGGGTAGGAGGCAGGTTTAGAATGTCTTGGAACAGCAAGCAGAAGATTTTGAACATCAAGTTCTTACAGGCTTTACAACAGTGAAAAGGCTTTGAGTAGAGTTTCAGGAATAAACTAACACATCTGGGAACCAGTACAACTAAATATGCTTAACTGTTATCAGCAATAGTGTAAATACTTGGTAATTAATTATTTGGTCATGGTAACCCATGTAATGGTAACCCATTACAAAAGGAAAAATACAGTGTAAGTACTTAGTCTATATATACCCTGCTTCTATATTTGATGGTGGTAGTATTAAAAAAATGTGATCTAATTTAAAAAAAATCATTCAATAGATAAAAGATTTTAGACTGTCTAGATTTTATTTCTGAGGGAGGAAGGCAAGGCAATGGGGGTTAAGTGACTTGTCCAAGGTCACACAGCTAGTCAGGTCCTCCTGACCCCAGGGCTTCTGCTCTATTCACTGTGCTACCTAGCTACCCCTAGACTGTCTAAATTTTAACTTAGCTGTTATTGTGATATTCTTGTCCAATGATAAGTGGACATGCTACAGACAGTATAAATCTTGGCATTTTTGCTATAAGCAAAGCCAAAAGAAGGAAATTACAACTAAACACAAGGATATCTCAGCTGTTTTCCTTTCTGAGATAAATAAAATGAGCAGAGTTAGTTATCTCAAACCCACAAAAGGCAGCATAAATAACATTTCATGGGATATTTGGTTATCTCATATTGCAGAGCTCATGATAAATTTTTACAAAAAAGTTAGGAAAATAATTATAGTTTATGTACCCATATCTGTTGTAGAGTGTGCATAGAGAGAAATTCTTTTAACTCAATAGGATCTTTCAAATTAAAGCAAAATACATCTTGATAGTTACTTCAGTGTAAGCATAGAAATAGGTGATGGTAGTGAGAAATAGCTTAGAAAATATGAATCAGTAATAAGGATTTAAAGAGACCAAATACTAGTGGATTATAAAAACACCTTATACCTATACACCTGTAAATTATTGTTATTTTATAATTAAGATGTTTTATTACCGTGGTTATGTTTTGTCAGTTAGGAAATAGAAGCCCCTAAGAAGTTAAGTGACCTGCCCAAGGTCATACAACTACTAAGAGTCAGAAGTTTGATGGAAACTTCCAAGGCTGTACCTTGCAAGAAGTCATTGTGCTAGTTAAAGTGAAGGGAGTTGAGTCACACACCTCTCATCACCCACTCCTAGAAATAACAGCCTTGCCTCAGGTTTTTCAACTTACTGGCAAATATCAGGTAGGCCATAGGGATGGAAAAGAAGGTCAAAGTTGTGAATTCAAAACACTGGGAAGAAATAAATATTTATATAGCCCCTATTATGTGTGAGACTCTGTGCTAAATGCTTTTACACTTATTAGGTCATTTGATACAGCAACCTTACAAGGAAGGGGTTGTTTTTATTCCCATTTTACAGATGAGGAAACTAGGGCAAACATTTGTTAAGTGATTGGCCCAGGGTCACATAGCTATGAAGGATCTGAGGCAGAATTTGAACTCATGGCTTGCTGACTCCATACCTAGTACTTTATCCACTGAGTCTCCAGCTGCAAACACTGATGGTAATAATGCCTCTTGTTTCTTCTCAGTGAGGCAGGAGTGGGCTCTAAGTGCAGGATGAGGCCTAAATTTTCAGACAGCTATTTCATTCATTTGTTTAGCGATGGCGAAAAGAGTAGAGTGAGTGGAGATATCGCAAAACAACAGTGAGAGGAACAAAGGAGAGCATTTATAATCAGGATAAAGTGAAATGAGGGGGAGAGGGAAGGTTGGATACAGAGAAGGAGGCGGGAAAGAGGGAGAAAGAGAAGAGAGACAGAGAGAGAGAGGGAGGAGGAGGAGGAGACAGAGAGAGGGAAGCAGGGAGGGAGGGGGAGAGAGAAGTAGAGAGAAAGTGGAGGGAGGAGAGAGGTAAATAGTGAGGGGAGGGAATGAGGGAAAGAGACAGTGACAGAAACAGAAAATACAAAGAGAGTAAACTGTGTATAAATACAATGGAATCCTAAGTACTTTCAATTAGTTTCTTGGACTTTTTTTTATTGGACTAATTATTAGATAACATCAGTATGCCTTCTTCCTTAAAACTTTGTGATCATAATGTAATTGGGGTTAGTCACAGTCTGTTTTTCTTTACTTTTATCTCCATTTTGTTTCTTTGGTATTGCTTTGTACTGGGTATGAGTTTGCTCCCATACTCTGTACTCTTCTGAGATAAAGAGGAGAGGACACAGTCTTCTCCAGCATACCTTTCCTTTTTACTTCAGTGCCCTTGAGATCTTTTTTTTCTGGGACAGAGTCTATGACAGAGTTATAAGTGGGAAGAGTCCTGGATTTGGAGTCAGAGAACCTGGGTTTGAATCCTGGTTCTGTTCTATTAGCATAATCTTGGGTCCTTAGCCTTTCCAGGTCTCAGTTCTCCCATCTATAAGATAAAATGAGGGGGCTTGAGTTAGATGGACTTCCTTTGAAGTACATTTTAGCTCTAAATCTGTGATCTTATAACTCTGGACAAAGTTTAAAATAAAAGCAATAATATTTCTCACATATATAGCACTTTATTGTTCATAATACACCGGTGTCTTCAATGACAGGGTGTCTTTGATTCCCTGCTCCACTTTCCTCTACTTTTCTCTACTCCTACACCCAGTGCCTTGGTGCTGTCTTTGGGCTACCAAGCCTTCCTTTTTTTGCTACCAGCCCACAGGAGGTGTTATCTTGGCCTATGCTTCTGATATGGTTTGCAATAGGACTTTTGTTATTCCTTCTTTCCATTAATCCCTTCTACAACATACTTGGGTAGCTACAACAAAAATATGATACAAAGAGGAAAGTTCAGGAATTGGAATAAGAAGAACCTGGGTTTAAATATCAGTAATCACCTATATGACTTTGGGGAAGTCATTTAACCTCTATAGGCCCTGTTCCCTTGTCTGTAAATAATGGGGCTGAAATGGAAGATAATGTTCGAAGTCCCATTGAGATCTAGAACAATGATCCTATGATCTTAAACCCAAGCCTGCAGGTTAGTGGTGATAGCTGAGGGTCTACACTTGCAAAGAAACAGGTGTAGTTTGAGATAAGCCATGAGCAAGACTAATAAACACTGTGAAGGCAAGACAGCAAAGATGAAGAAGCATAATACTTTTTTTTTTTTTAAGCAATCGGGTTAAGTAACTTGCTCAAAGTTACACGGCCAGGTGTTTCTGGGTGGATGCTAAGTGTCTGAGCCCGGGATTCGATCTCCAGGTCTCCTCAACACTGGAGCCGGTGCTCTTACTCGCTGTGTACCTGGCCACTCTAATACTTTTGATTTTGGAACAGTCTCATTTTTCCTCCATGGACCTCAGATTTCTCATCTAAAAAATGAGGATATTGGACTAGATGAGCTCTAAGGCCCCTCCATTTCATAATCCAGTGAGGCTTAATGGATCAAAGGTAAGGACTAGAAATTTATAGTTAAGTATCAGGAACTGGAACCAATAGTTAATAGACCAGAGTTCTCTGGGGTCCACTGTCCTTAATTTATGGAGTAAGTTATGTTGACTGAACATGTTCTATGTGGAAGTATGAACAAAGTGTGGGACCTAGAGTCAGGAAGATGAACTGAGATACTTACTAATCATATTTTTTTATTTTTTAAATGTATTTAATATTTTATTCTTCCCAGTTGCATGTAAAAACAATTTTTAACATTCTTTTTAAAAAATGTTGAGTTTAAAATTTTCTCCTTCTCTCCCTTTCCCCCTCATTGAGAAAGCAAGCAATTTGATATAGGTTAGACATGTTCAGTCATACAAAACATATTTCCATATTAATCATGTTGCAAAGGAAAAATAAACAAAAAACAAAAGAAAAAAATAAGAAAGATGAAGTTTCAAAAAGTATGCTTTGATCTGTATTCAGCTTCCATCAGTTTTAAGTAAAGTACTGTGTAAACTTTAAAACACAATAGAAATTATAGCAATTATGAATGGTAGTAGTTGGTCCAATGGCTGAATTTTGCTCACTTTTAGACTTTTTAGCAAATTGGGCTGTTTTCTTACTTCTCCCAGAATGAGTTTTAAGCAAAAAGAAATGTAAGAAGTTCTTTCACTGTATCATCTCCTGGGAAGTCCATATCTCCCTCCTTTATGTTTACCCCTATTAGCAAACATGTCACCCCAGCTAGGATCCTGATAATTTTCATCTTAATATCTGTAGTTTTGCCTCAAACTTCCATTGGTAGGACTGTTCCATGACTCCATGTCATTTTTCATTTGTTTGCATTGGCATAATTTCATTGTTTCCAATCCTGGTATTTGGCAATGCTTCCCCTTGGGCATAGTGCCTTAGCTCTTCTCTTTGTGTCTAGCACATACTATGTGCTCATGTAAATAAGTGTTGGAGTACCTAGGTGGCACAATGCTGAGTCTGGACTCAGGAAGACTCACTTTGTTGAGTTCAAATCTGACCTCAGACACTTGCTAACTGGACCCTGGACAAGTCACTTAACCCTGTTTCCTCATCTATAAAATTATCTGGAGAAGGAAATGGCAAACCACTCAGTATCTTTGCCAAGAAACCCCCCAAATAGAGTCACAAAGAGTCAGATGTGATGAAGAAATGACTAAACAACAAATGAGGTGCTGCTTTAATGATTTCCATGACCACATTTCAACAGGTGCTGTTGAATTCCGGCTTTCTGATGCAATATCAGTCCTTGTCATTGGTGAACAATGACATGTAGTTAATATGGTAGCCACAAACCAAAACACTGCTGCACTCTGCTGGCCTAATAATAATTAATAATCATTCCATTAGCAACAGCTTCTCTTTCTACATTATTTTATAATGACAAAGTTCTTTATGTGAAACAACCCCGATTTAACTTCTCACCTTCTGAAGGTGGGCCCTGGTATTGAGAGACAAAAAGACAGTTGAAATAGAAACTGAAGCTGCTATGATGGAAAAAAAAATGCCGAAGTTTCTAGATTTGAGAAGACTATATTATTGTCTATAGGGCCCCTCTAGTATAGATGGGCCCTCTCCTATGAGTTTTGGTTCTAACTGATAATACAATTTCTGCCAGTTCAGATCTCTGTGGATCTCCCAGGATGGTTCTGTGGATTCATAGAAGCAGAGAATCCTAGAGCTGGAAGATTACCTAGTCTAACATCATCATTTTACAAATGAGGAAATGGAGGCACAGGGAAGGAGAAGTGTTATGAACAAGTCCCCAAAGACTGCACTGGTAGAAGGAATTTCTACCTTGTGCCTTTTCTGTACTGAAGAAATCACAGGTCCAGTAAAAAGAACCCAAGAACAAATTGTGTTTGTATACACATACACACATTATATAATAATAATTATTATTATTTTGCTTTTTGGAGGGGCAATTGGGGTTAAGTGACTTTCCCAAAGTCACACGGCTAGTAAGTGTTAAGTGTCTGAGGTTGGATTTGAATTCAGGTCCTCCTGACTCCAGGGCCAGTGCACTATTCACTGCACCACCTAGTCGGCCCCACATATTATATAATTATGCATATATACATCATATATAAAAACAAATATGAATATTTATATTTATTAAGGTAAAGAATATATTGTGTATTATATATAATCTGTAGGTACATATCATAAAGATATACATTATATTATAACATGTATGTTGTATACAGTATATATAACATGTTTTATACATATGTTGTATACATTATATGTATAAAATATAAAAATAATTTTATATATGCATGTGTATATAATGTGTGTATGTGTATGTATATATACATACACATATAGACATATCCATTCAGATAAATGTATATAAATGTGAACTATTATTTTCCATGAAACTATTGGTTTCTAAGCCAAGAAGGTTGGTTTTAGTGCTAAATAATAACACCTCACCCTTCACCCTTAATTCTTTACCTGAGAAAAAGAGTGAAAGGAAGGGAGAGAGGGAGAGAGCAAGAAAGAGAGAGAGAAATGTAAAAAAGTTTTAAAATTTTGCCAATCCTTTTTTTTTTCAATTTTATGCCAAGAACAAATATAACATATGATAAAACACTTTACAGCTGAACTAGGTTCATATAATTAGGTTGTTTTGAAAAGGTGGGTTCTAAAAGGAGACTGCTTACAATGGTACATCATAGCCAGGCCTGGAAGCACTAAAAAAAAAAAAAAAAAGGAGAATTCCCAATCTCTATCCTGGGAATTCTCTATAAAGGAAGTATTGTTTCACTTGTTTTTGTTTTGCTGTGGTTTCATTACTTCAGCGCCATGGTCATGTGGATTTTGGATTGGACCCATGAGGGAGGTAGCAAGTCAGACCAATAATGGACTTGGGTTGGTGTTCAGGGAGGGCTTCCAATCATATCCAAATCCTATTTTCTCCACCTCCCAACCTCTAGAGAGCTAGACCAACTGTGTCAAAGGACAATCAGTTCCTTTTGGAGTGTGCTAGATTGGAGGTACCTTCCATTTCCATCCACTAGGAAGCCCATTTGGCCAGTGTTCGGCTACTCAGCTAGCCCAAGGCTAGGGGCATTTGCTAGGAAGGATTGGAGATGAGAAAGGTGAATCAGTAAGAGAAGCTGGTCACCAAGCTTTACCTCAGAGAAGAAATAAGAAAATGTAGCCTCTGCCTTTCTTTGCAGAGGCAGTTGCCTAGATGTAGGCCATGGTACAGAGACAATCAAATTCAGTTGGTGTTTTCATTAATTTTGCTGAACAACTTTTTTCCCCCTTACCCCTTCATTTTATTCTAAGAGATAGCATTTAGAGTGGAGAAGTGAAAGGGGGCATATTCAGAAATGAAGGTGATTATAAACCAAACATCAGTTTTTCACTGAGAGATACAGAAGAGACAGAGGCAGCATGAGAAGAAAGAGGCAGAAATAGACACAGGGACAGAGAAGAGAGAGCCTATTCACTGATCCAAGAAGGAAGGGTATATGAACAATTAACTTACCTGGCAAGTCATTAATTTCTTGTCCTTGCCTATGTTATTTGAAGCATCACTTTGTCTGAATCGTCATCTCTTTCTTGTTCTTAGCATATCTTAAAACCCATGGAGAAAGAGAAGGTTGAATAGGGAGAATCATCACACAGAACATTATTTAAATCCTGATCATGGCATTTGCTACTTGTATTAACGTGAGAAATCATTTCTCATCTAAACTTCAGTTTACTGTCTTATAAAATGAGAATAATAATAAAATCTCTACCTACTTCTTAGGGCTGTTGTCAGGAAAGTTGTCAGCTTTCTAGCAAATTTGGTGCCAGTTAATATATTCAAGGCCTTGCTCAAATTTCTCTTCCATGAGGCTTTGTCTATCTCCTCTGGTTCATGCGAACTTCCCTCTCCTTTGAACCCACACTATTTTGCATTGAGGTCTACTGTTGCCTTGTGCCATTTCATGGTGCAGTCAGACAAAGGTAGTGTGGTTGGTGGCAAGAGTACTGGAGTTGTTGTTGTTGAGTTGTATTCTAGTTCAACTCTTCTTGAATACTGGAGTGGTTTGCCATTTCCTTCTCCAGCTCATTTTACAGATGAGGAAACTAAGGCAAATAGGGTTAAGTGACTTATCCAGGGCCACACAGCTAATAAGTCTCTGTGGCCAGATTGAATTCAGGGAGATGAGTTCTTATGATTCCAAATCCAGAATTCTATCCACTGTACCATCAAACCACTGTTAGGTGCTGGGGTGGTGGTGGTGGTGGGAGGAAACCAAGGTTCACATATCCACTCTGACATTTACTAGTTGTAAAAATATTGGCAAAAGACTTTACCCTTATGAACCTCTCTTCTGTAAAATGGGAGTGATAACACACATACTAGCTACCTCACAGGACTATTGTGAGGAAAAGTGCTTTGTAAACTCTAATAGGAATGGAAATGCATGTTGCTACATATATTACTTCATCTTTGTTGAGCTAGGATAGAGTTCTAGACCTGGCATCAGGAAGACCCAAAAAGAGGTTTGTGGATGGAAATAGAATATTAACACATTAGAGTTACCATCCCCAACTTAAGAGTGGCACAAGATAATGAAAAGGGGTCACAGTAGATATTACCCCAAACATTTTTTCATGACTCTTTAATATTTCTGGAGTAACGTCTGTAGTCTTGTGTCAAAAAAAAAAAAACAAATCCAAAGAAACCAAAGAAATAAAAGATGGATACCTGATTTCTCCATCAGTATCCTAGCAATGTTGAGGAAATCCAAGGAAGATCGAGATCATGATGGGTGAACCCTTGTGGCAAATTATGATAGTGTAAGGAGACACAGGATGGGCAGGCACAGATAGTTTGCAATTTGCATCATTGCAGGGAATATCCATATTAATGAGTTTACAAATCAATTTGAATGCCTTAAAGAGAATTTTTCCATCATTGTGGTGCCACAGAATGGATGCCCTAAACACAAATGTAAAACACAGAGAAAGCAACCAAAAACTTAAAACACTCAGGAAAATATACAGGATATACCCTAACTCAAATGTCACTTCCATCATGAAGCCTCTGATGACAATAAACTTCCCCAGGGATCCCATATCCTCTGAAATGTGTCACATTCCTCTAATGCACTTATTATGTGTTATTGTTGACATGTCTTTTCCCCTTTCCTTTTATGCTGTAAGCCTCATGAAGAGCAAGGGACATATCATTCCTTCTGTGTATATCTCCAAAATACCTGGCATAGTGAACTGTTTACAGTAGATTAGGAGGTGATCAATTTTTTTAAGATTTTATTTGAAAAATGATCAGTGAAAACTACTAACTTCTTATCCATTTATTATCATTCTAGATATTTTATTCCCAAAAGACATGTAGCCATGTCACCCTTCAAGAAGACCCAGGGTACAAAAAAACCCAAGCCCTCCCAGAAAAATATTCCTTCCTTATACCGAGCTTCCTTTACATAAGCAATTTGAAATTTTCCTTCTGACAGATTGTTGGAGTCATTTAAACACAACAGAAAAACGAGAACTAAGAGAAAACTGGTGTCCAAGATCACCTATAATGATGGTGAATAGTAAAACATACAAACAAACCAAAAAAAAACCACTATTTTAAGCAGGCCTAAAATGTAAATATAAGAAATAAAATGTGACTAGTTCTTTCTAGTTATAAGAACATAGGATGTAAAGATGCTTTTTTTCCTCTTCAACTAAACTTGTGATTTCCCTGTGTAGGGAGCTCCCAGGGTGGAAATTCCCTCCCTCAATACAGTTGGGCAATTCCTCTGTAATTTATAGTCTTAGAGAATTTCCTTGGAGTACTGAAAGGTTATGTGACTTAATACTCAATGTATGAAAAAAGTGGGATTTTAACCCAATTCTTCCTGATGCTGAGTCCAACAATCAATCCGCTAAATCATCCCTCCTCCATAAAGATACTTAAGGACAGATAAAAGTGTATATATGCATGTAGATATGCATACAGATGTATTTACATACATATACACATATGCAAACATATGGCTATATAGTATACATGTGTTTTGTGTATATTTGTTATAGATACACATACATATATGTATACACATAAATGCACCTATGTACATATACATACATAGTCACTCCATGTCCTGAACAGGCATACTCCCAACTATGTGTCAATACTGTCCTATGCAGGCATACCCTGACCTAACATCATTAATTAGCTCCTTGACAATACTATTTGAGGGGTGATGATAGGGAAGAGGAAAGACTGTGCCATGTCAATAGTGTTAAAAAATAATAGGTATCTTCCTGGATATTCAAAATTTAGACTATAAAATATATGCAGACCTGTGACATAAGGATGTACAGAGAGAGGTTAATTAATCAAGTCATCAGAGAGACCCCAGAGGCCAATAGCTAGATGCCATCAGACAGGGTTCTGAAGTGGGACTTGAGTAGAAGCAAAAGGCAGGGGGAGGAATGTTCCAAGGAAAGAAGCAAAGCAAAGAATCTGCAGTGAAGATGAAGTAACCTTGCCCTCCCCAACAACCCTCTAATCTCTAGTTTAAACTCTAGTTCAGATGACAAGTCGAAGACAAGTTCAGACAGTGTTTAAAAATAAAATACAGTCTATGATCCACAGCTGGGCAAAGTAGCTTCATCGTCCCCAGGAGAATAGAACATTGGAAATGTATTGAACCTTAGAGCTAGAACATGAGAATTCAGCAGCCCAAAGCCTCTTTGAGAGAGTGGAGGAGTAAGGCAAGCAAGGAGCTCAGGACTTTGAACTAGCAGGGAGAGCGCTAAAAATTTTCAAGACAAAAATTCCTTCCTTCCTTTGTTTCCCCCCCCCCCGCCTTTATTGTTCCTTTGTGTTCAAAAAATATCTAGGTGGAGGTATTTAACTT
>NW_027187460.1:32686885-32721126 GCF_028583685.1 Petaurus breviceps papuanus
ATTGTGTAATACGAGTTAACATTTATATCACATTTTAAGTTAAAAAATACTAACAACAATAATAACATTTATAGAGAGCTTACTTAGTACAGTACTAAGTGTTTTATAATTATTATTTCATTTGATGCTAACAACAACCCTTTGAGGTAAGGAAACGGGCAGGTGGAGATAAAGTGATTTGTCCAGGTCACAGAGCTAATAAATGTCTGAGGCAAGATTTGTATTCATGTCCTCCTGACTCAAGGTTCAATTCTTTATTCACTGTGCCCTCTAAGTGACACTGTTGATTTATTATGCATTTATTATATGCCAGGCAATATACTTAACTCTGGGGATACAAGTACAAGTAAATAAAACATCACCCTCAAGGAGCTCAAGTTATGATGGGAGAAGATAACCCGTAAGTGGAAATTAGAAATTGCATCAAAGCAGCTGGCAAAGAGGTGGAAAAGAAGTCTAGGGATTTAGTCAATCTAGAAGTGAAGCCAACATGCCTAAGGTCACTCCAGAAATGGAGTCACCAATCAGGAGAGCAAGAGGGGGCTGTCCAGTTCATTTTGACTATGGAAGACCCTTAGTAGAGCAGGATCAGGGGATAGAGGCAGGGATAGGTTGATAGGCAATAAAAGGCAGGCCAAAACATGATTCAAAATGTGAATACTTCAAACCATGAAGTGGGAATTCTTTATCATTAGAGCTTCCTATGAGGATAAAGAAAGATCTTTGTTGGTTTATGGAATCCAAGAGTAAAATTTCATTGATCTGGGAGTTGAAATTATATATATCTTTAATCCCATTTCTAACTGATGTCACTTCACATTTACATAGCATTTTAAAAAGTGGCTTCCTCAAAAGCTCTCAGTGAAGTATACAGTTTCAACTCCTATTAACTTTATTTCACAGAGGAGGGACAATAGCAAGTAAATTGGAGAGCTGGGTTTCCACATTAGGTCTTTGAACTCTAAATTGATTTGTCATTCTAGTATACCATTTACCTTTTCACTAGATCACACGGGAAGAGTCAAAAATGTCTCTTTCTGAACAGAATTTCGTAAAACATTTAAGACAGCTCTGTGTTTCTGATAATATTTAAAGATAAATTATGGGGGTGGATGTCTTTGCTTTGCCTCTGTCTCAATTGCAAAATAGAAATAAGAACAGCCCCTACCTCTCCGTGTTGTTTTGAAGATTAAATTAGAGAATATTTATAAAGCACTTAGCAAAGTATCTGTCATATAGCAGGCACTTATAACATGCTTGTTTCCCTCCTCCCATCTTATTTTTTTTTCCTTAGTGGAACCAAGTCTCCCCTCCCAGCATGGAACTGTTTTTCTAGAATTTTATCAATTAAAATTACAATTATTTTTAAGTTTTATTGAAAAGATAGTATGGAGCAAGCAACTTCCTGCTTCAATTCCCTCCACCCCACTCCTGATAGTTATCTGTTGCCTTTGGGAAGTGGATTCTGGGCCCTGGGCCCTCCATGTCATATTTCTTCTTTACTCATTAAATCAGCAAAGACATCTGTGTTTTTAGTTCAATTTATGTTAAAAATTATGTTTAACTATTTAGGGAACAAAAAGTCCAAAATGGACTCTCCAGAAATATTTTACATTATTTTTTAGAAACCTGTGAGTATTCCAAAGAGAAACTGAATAAAAATGTTCTGGTCATTGTCCATTTTCCTCCTCAGGATAGGTTTTCAATAGCTACTTTATAACATAAAGACTGTAGGATTATTGTTGCTATTGCTGCTGCTGCCGCTGTTATCGATTTTATTAAAAAATGGGAAGTTGTTGTTATCAAAATTAGTTCTAAGTTTGTAGCCTTATACAGTTAGATGTAGAAGTTACTTCAATAGTCAGCTACACCAAGCTGCTCATTTTATGGATGAGGAAACTAAAGCTGTGCCATGCCTAATAAAATGTCTGCCAATTCTGACTCTAGGGATTCAGAATTTTGAAAATGAAGATTCCATACTCATGAAGCCAGGGACTACTCAACCAAAATGTATACAGGCATGATCTTGTCTGGAGAATAACCATTCCCTGGAATGGGACCCACATCCTCCTGAACATCAACTCATCCGGTGTCCTTAGGGACTTTCCTCAACCTGGGTTGGCATTATGCCAGCTTCTTAGAGGAAGAAAGGGTTCTTCCTGTCCTCTTCTTGATCCCCTGAGTCAACTAACCCACCTCCTACACATCTTTGAAACCACATGATTCATTCTTGGTCTCATGGCAACAAAGAGGGCCCTGTAAGAACTGGAGGTTTTTGAAAAAGAAATCTTGTTTTACTTTGTTCTAATTCAAAGGATAATATGTACTTTTAGGCTGATGTTCTTGGCCACATTAAAGAAGCAGTTCACTAACATCTTTAAGTATTTGAAAAGCTTTTTATTAGGTGACAAATGAATGGAACCCTTTAATTCATATAGCAACTCAATAATTTCTTCAATAATAATTATTATTAAATCAGTTTTATTTCAATTACAATAACAATAACTTCTAGCTGCATTTGTAGAATACTTTAGAGTTACCAAGTAGTCTTCAGGTACATGACTTCACTTGACCTTCTCAATCACTCTTTTAGCATATCCAGGCCATTAGATTCATAGTACCATTGGTCTAGAGTACCATTGGTCTAGAGTACCATTGGCTAGAGGGTACACAAGAAATCATCTCTAACTTTTCATTTTAAGATGAGGTGAGTGAAGGCCAGAGAGGAGAAAGAACTATTGAAGGTAATAAATCAAGCTGTTTTTCCTAAAGAACTTTTTCTGTAGAAGTGTCATTAATTAATAGTAATTGCTCAGTTAGGAGTCACCTTATAAACTGAAATAATTTAGTCTCTCCTACTCAAAGAGGATCAAAATGACACCAATATGTTGGGGTCAATGTACAGTGTGTCTGACTGTGGCTGATTAGACCAAAATGAGCTCAGAAGATTCTACCATGGATCAGGCACAAACAGTCCATATGAACATTTGGGATGGAGATATTTTTAAATTTGTACATCTTGTGTTGCTTTGAACTACTACCATTCTGCTTTTTTCATAGAGTATAGTGCCTTCTTTGATATGGGTAAATCATACTGAATGATTGTGTGTGAATGTCTCTCATATCTCACAATTGACACCAAAGTTCTTCAGAGAGACCTTGAGAATGTCCTTGTATTGCTTCTTCTGACCTCTGTGTGAGAGCTTGCTTTGTGTGTGTTCTCTGTAAAATAGTCTTATAGGCAAATATCTGTTAGGCATTTAAACAGCATGGTCAGCCCATCAGAGTAGCACTCTTAGCAGTGCTTTGAATGCTTGACAGTTCAGCTTGAGAGAAAGGATCTAGTGGTTGGTACCTTATCTTGCCAGGTAATTGTGAGAAAATTCTTAAGATAGCTCAAAAGGAAGTGGTTTAGTTTTGTGGCATGGCACTGGTATACTGCCCAGATTTCACAGTCATATAAAAATGAGGTCATAACAATGGCTCTGCAGACCTTCAGTTTGGTAAGCAGTCTAATGCCTTTTCTTTCCCACACTTTCCTTCAAAGCCTCCCGAACACTGCGCTAACTCTGGCAATGCATGGGACAAATTAATTATCTATATGTACATTCCTGGAAGGTATAATGCCTAAGTAAGTAAACTTATCTACAGCATTCAATATTTCTACATTTGTTGTAATCAATGGTTCCATATATCAATGCTGTGGTGCTGACTCTGGAGGATCTCTGTTTTCTTGGTGCTATCAGGCCAAATTAGCACAAGCAGCAGAGAATTGATCCATACTTTGTTGTGTCTCAGCCTCAGAGGCTGCATTATGTGCACAATTATCTGTGAACAAAAAGTCTCTCTCCACTTTAGTTTTGGCTTATAGCCTTTTCAAGTTAAATAATTTACTGTCAGTGAGGAAGCTGACCTTGATGCCATTTTCATACTTGTTGAAGATGTCTGACAACAATATTGAAAATGTCATGATAAAAAGCATGGGGGCAAACACGCAGCCCTGCGTTACTCCATTAGTGACTGGAAAGCATGAGAAAATAGTTCAATGTCCAGAACCTATGCAAATGTGCCATTATGGAACTGGTGTAAAATATTAATGAAATTCTCTGGGCCACCAGATTTTGCCATGACCTTCTACAAGCACTCCTGATCAACAGTATCAAAGGCCTGAGTTCACCTCTACAAAGGAAAAGAAAATAGGTTGTTGTAGGACATTCACAGGGAGAGTCTTTCTCATCTTTATTTAATTTTAATTTTTTTCTTTTTCTTAATTATTAATTAATTTAAGTTTTCAACATTTACTTCCACAAGATTTTGAGTTCCCAATTTTATCCTCATCTCTTCCCTCCCCCACCTCAAGATGGCAGGCATTATGATCACCCACTTCCCCCACCTTCCCTCCCTTCTATCACTGCCCCTCCCCCCTTTTCATCTCCTTACCTTCAATTTTTCTGTAAGGCAAGATAGATTTCTATACCCCATTGCCTGTATATCTTATTTTCCAGTTGCATGAAAAACAATTTTTAACATATGTTTTTGAAACTTTGAGTTCCAAATTCTCTCTTTTCCTCCCTCCCCACCTACCTTCATTGAGAAGGCAAGTCATTTGACAGAGACTATACATGTGTAGTGATGCAAAACACTTCCATAATAGTCATGTTGTGAAAGACTAACTTCCCTGTTTCCTATCCCATCCCCCATTTATTCTATTTACTCCTTTGACTCTGACCTCCTCAAAAATGTTTGCTTCTGATTACCCCCTCCCCTAATCTGCTCTCCTTTCTATCATATACCCTGCCCCTTATCCCATTCCCTCTACTTTCCTGTAAGATAAGATAGATTTCTATAGCATACCATATATATGTATGTATTTCTATACCATATACACACACAAATATATACATATTATATAAATATACACATTACATACATATATACACAATACATACATATATGATGTGTGTATACACTCACACATACACATATACATATGTATGTATGTATGTATGTATTTCCCTTCCAGCTACCCTAATATTGAGAAAGGTCTCATGAGTTACAAATATCATTTTTTATATAGAAATGTAAACAGTTGAATTTTAGTAGGTCCCTTATGATTTCTCTTTCCTGTTTCCCTTTTCATGCTTCTCTTGAGTCTTGTATCTGAAAGTCAAATTTTCTACTCAGCTCTTGTCTTTTCATCAAGAATGCTTGAAAGTCCTCTATTTCATTGAATATCCATTTTTTATCCTGAAGGATGATACTAAGTTTTGCTGGGTAAGTGATTCTTGGTTTTAATCCTAGATCCTTTGACCTACAGAATATCATATTCCAAGCCCTCCAATCTCTTAATGTAAAAGCTATTAAATCTTGTTATCCAAATTGTGTTTCCACAGTACTTGAATTGTTTCTTTCTGGTTGCTGGCAACATTTTCCCCTTGACCTGGGAACTCTGGAATTTGGTTACAATATTCCTAGGAGTTTTCCTTTTGGGGTCACTTTCAGGAGGTAATTGGTAGATTCTTTCAATTTCTATTTTATCCTCTAGTTCTAGAATATTAGTGCAGTTTTCCTTGATAATTTCTTGAAAGATGATGTCTAGGCTTTTTTTTATCCTAGCTTTCAGGTAGTTTAATAATTTTTAAATTATCTCTACTGGATCTAATTTCCAGGTCAGTGGTTTTTCAAATGATATATTTCACAATGTCTTCTATTTTTTCATTCTTTTGGTGCTTTATAATTTCTTGATTTCATCATAGAATCATTAACTTCCCTTTACTCCATTCCAATTTTTAAGGAATTATTTTCTTCAGTGAGCTTTTGGACCTCCCTTTTTATTTGGCCAATTCTGCTTTTTAAGGCATTCTTCTCATTGTCATTTCATTCTTTTCATTGAAGCTTCAGAGGTGTTGTACAGCTATTTTTAGAAATGCTTCTAGGGACCTGCAAATTTCCAGTTCTTCCAAGGTGCTATGATCAAAGGAGAGATGTTTGCTACCCTCCTGTCCTATGGTCTAGTCTGTGAGTGACCATAAGCACTCTTTTCTGCCTTGGAACTGTGAGGAGGATTCCCTCTTCACCACTGTCATAATCTCTACCACACCAGTGCTCCTCCTCACCCCAGGACTGCCACCCAGGACTATGACCCAGATCAAAGCATGGGCAAAGCAAGAGAATCCTGATTTAGTGCTACCAAAGGAGTCTCTGCAATCCCCTTCTGATCAGTCACTCAATTCCACCACCCTCCTGGAAGCATCCACCAATGCTATCCCTGCCACCTCTGCCCCTGCCCTGGAGGCTGGGACTGGACCTTACTCCGCTCTCACTCAGGTCCACCAGACATTTCCTACTGACCTTCTTAGTTGTCTTGGGTATTTGTAGGTTGAGAAGTCTGAAATCCACTACAGCTACCAGTGATTCAGTCCCCTAAGACCTCTTACAGGTTTTCTAAGGTCTTGTGTGCATCCTGGAATGTGTTCCTCTTTCACACTGGTGCAACAGACCTTTCCTATCAACTTTCCAGTTTGTCTTGGGCTGGAAATTTGTTTTGCTCTACAATTTTGTAGGTTTTGCTACTCTAGAATTTGTTTAGAGTCATTTTTTTACAAGTATTTAGAGGGGTTAGGGAGGAGCTCAAGCAAGTCTCTGCTTCTACTCTGCCATATTGGCTCTGCCCCTCCTCCCCAGCTCTTTTGAGGGTCTTTCCCTTAATCATTGCTGTCAAGACACTTACCAGAGCCCTCCTTAGTAGTCTAATACTTCACTTTGAAGATCATTGTTTTCCTGAGAGCAAGTGTGGCTTCAGAAAGGGTTGAGGAATGGTCAGTATGGTGTTTGCTGCCAAAAATTCCCAAAGAAACAGGACTAAGCAATATAGGGGGTAGAGAACTAACCCCTGGCTAACAGTCAGGATAGTCAAGTTTTTTGACAATGTGGAACTGAGACCCTAAAATTTAAACAGAACTGAAGCACTGAAGATTTGAATAGCTTCATAACATCTCCTTACATGCTTCAAGTTTTACCCCTCTCCACATACCCACCATAATTATATACCCAATGCACAATTATAGCCAAGTATTCCTCTGCTCACTAAGTTCAAATTGTTTCTAATTGTTTCTAATATAAAATATAAACTCTTCTGTTCAATAATTTGAAGCCCTTTACTTATCAGATCTCAGTCTACCTTTTCAGGAGCATTGTGCAATTTACCCTTTAAAGAATTCTTCTTTCTTGAGAAAATGAGCTGCTTGTTGTTCCTTATACATAACACTCTTATCTCCATTTTCTATGATTTCTTTAGGCCTATTTTCCATGATGGGAATGCCCTTCCTACTGACTTTAGCTTCTTAGAATCCCTAACTGCCTTCAAAGCTCATTATGCCTTTGATGATCCTTCCAATGTCAATGTTCTCCTAAAATTACTTTATGTAACACATATATGTATGTTTATATGTGTATATGTAAAATGTATGTATACAAAATATACAGATATTTTATGGATACAAATATTTTTATGTGTAATTGCATATGTTTATTATGAAAAACATGATGTGTATATGTACATGTATGTATAAATATATATACACACTAAACATACACATACATGTATATGTGCACATATGACCATTATGAGGTATACCTCTAGTGTAAGCACTTTCAAAGCCCTTTTCAGGGGAGTTCATCCACCTTTGGTATCCACATGTCACCCTCTCACCGAGGTTTTCAAGAAGCTATAGGATGTGCAGTGGTCCCACCTCAGTAAAACAGTCTTGGCAAATGGGCTAAATCAGGTTGAGGGTAACCAACAATCTTCAAACCCATTGGTGAGTTAGGGGGATGTCTACTTCAAACATGTAAAGAATTGGTGCAATGGGCAGATGAAAACAATTTGTTCCAATGACCATGAAGGTGACTGAAGTAGGCTCTGTGGAATGCGTAGAACTTGGTTGAATATTAAAGATAACAATGTCATCTACTGCATCCTAGGTCGATACCAGTCATCTTGCCTCTTGTCTTTGCACTGGACTTCTATGACTGTGGAAGAGAAAGTGAGGCTGATGACTTTGTGCAACTCTGCCTCACTTAAAATACGATTTATATACAAGTTTAGACATCACCCTGTGGTGTCACTGGTCCTCTTAATAAAACAAAGGATGAAGGGCAGCCAGGTAGCACAGCGAGTAAGAGCACCGGCTCCAGTGTTGAGAAGACCTGGAGATCGAATCCCAGGCTCAGGCACTTAGCACCCACCCAGAAACACCTGGATGTGTAACCTTGAGCAAGTTACTTAACCCCAATTGCTTAGGGGCGGCCAGGTGGCTCAGTGAGTAAGAGCACCAGCTCCAGTGTCGGGATGACCTGGATCAAATCTGGGCTCAGATACTCAGCACCACACCCAGAAATAATAACTGGCCGTGTAAACTTGAGCAAGTTACTTAACCCC
Organism: Petaurus breviceps papuanus; assembly: GCF_028583685.1. NCBI lineage: Eukaryota > Metazoa > Chordata > Mammalia > Diprotodontia > Petauridae > Petaurus > Petaurus breviceps. The sequence continues at coordinate 32,695,326 of NW_027187460.1, forward strand.
AATTGCTTATAAAAAAAATAAATAAAACAAAGGATGAACAGTAAAAAAGAGCACATAGTAGTAATAAATGGATAGATGAATGAGATAAAAAGTAGGATCTCCACCCTTGAATGTTGGTAATCTAATTAGGTACACAACCCAGTATTTGCTGAGTACCAAATTATCTTCTTTTTTTAAATATTCTCTCATTTCCAGGTTTTTATAACATTATTATCTCTTGGTTATTCTACTACCTCATCTGTTCACTTCTTGACCTGTTCTACTCAATCTTCCCTGGATAGAAAGTGAGAAGGTAAGAGAACATTTCTGGCCATCTGAGCAGAGGGTACAAACAGATTTCTAATGTTTACAAGTTTTCATTCACAGGAAGTACAGCAATTGGATGTTTATAAGGAAGAAGTCGATATAGGAAGAAATATTCTTTTTTGGTTTTTTTTTGCTATTTTTTAGAAGGGGGAAGGCAGGGTAATTGGGGTTAAGCGACTTGCCTAAGTCACAGGGCTAGTAAGTGTTAAGTGTCTGAGGCTGGATTTGAACTCAGGTCCTCCTGACTCCAGGGCTGGTGCTCTATTCACTGTGCCACCTAGCTGCCCCAGAAGAAATATTCTTAATGTTTTTCTGTTTTTTTTTTCAGGGGGGGGAGGTGGGAGACAATGAGTAGACCATTGAGGTTGGAGTAAAGAGTTCAGGTAGAGAGAGACTAGAAGATAAATTTCCTAGTAGGAAATAGAGACCAGATTATGGAGGAACTTGAACATCCAAGAAACAAAGCAAATGCTACATAGCCAGAATGTTCAAGTTATATGCTTTTTGTTATTGTTGTTGTCATTGTTCTGAGTGGTTTAGAAGAAGAGACACCAACATCTCATATGAGTTTACTTTGGTTTATATATATACACATATGTGTGTAGGATATAATATATGATATGATTCAGATCAATAATAACGTTAGGGAATTGATAAATATACTTTTGTTGCTCACTAGAGAAGTGGTGCTTATAGAGAGAATATGGTACATGCTGTCAGACATAGCTAGCATATTAGTGGGTTCTTCTTGAATATTTTGTTGTTATCTATAATTGATGAATGGAAAATTAAAGAGGCATGACTGTAGTGTTAAAAAAGGCAACAACAGAACTAAAGAAAAAAGAGAGGAAGGAGAGAAGGAATGAAGGAAGGAATAAAGGAGCAAAGGAAGGAAGGAGAGAGAGAGAAGGATGGTAGGAAAGTGGGAAAGGAAGGAAAGGCAAGGAGAAGGAAGGGGAGGGAAGGGGAGGTGAGAAGGGAGGTAAGGGGAGGAAGAATGACCAGGTCATGAAACCTTAATAGGAGTTGTGTAATATACTCTAATATTAAACATACTCTGAAAGTTTGGGGAATTTATTTAAGGACTCACCCCCTCCTAGGTTTATATCAAGTTTAAATTGATGCACTTTTACAATATCACTCACAACAAGTTTGGCAAAGGCTCTGGTCATCTCAGATTTCTAATGTTTACAAGTTTTCATTCACAGGAAGTCCAGCAATTGGATGTTTATAAGGAGGTAGACTTATTGTTCAGTACAGGTAAAAAGTAGTGTTTAGAATTGTTCAATGATGGGATGGATTGGCTTGTAAAATTGTAGAATTTGGGGTTTCCCATCAAAAACAGTGTTCAGGCAAAAGTCATAAGAAAATAAAAACAAAAATTATCTTTTTATTCAAAGATTTTCATAGCAGACACAACCCACATGTGTGTGTGTGTGTGTGTGTGTGTGTGTAGCTTAAATATACAACCATATCAGAAAGGTTAAATAAATTGTGGTGCATTAATGGACTGGAATACTAAAATGTAATTAAGACTAAACAATATATGGAGTAGGAAAATAAGAAAAGACCTTTATGAAGTAAAGCAAAACAAAACTAAATGAACACAGAAACAGAACGGATTGAAGTGCACACACTCTTGGGATCACATTAGGAAAAGTGAGTGTGAAGAAAGGAACAAAGAATAGTGATGGGGCCTAAGGAAAACAGACTGAAAATAAGGATGAGAGGAGTTTTATGGTACTTTACATATAGAAGTCAGGGAACTAACAAAGGCATCTAAACTGAGCAAAGATAGATGTTTGTGTTAATGTCCAAAGTTAGGATTCTGATAAAACATATTCCACAAGACCATAGATTTAGAACTGGAAAGGAAATTCAATTCCTTTTCCTGAGGAGGAAAACTGAGGACCAGAGACAGTGAAGAAGCTTTACCAGGGTCAAAGTGGCAAAATGGGAATTTGAACCCAGGTCTTATGATTCCAAAAAAAACCCAGAACTCTTCTGTTCAAACTGAGAGAGAATGATGACTTCTTAAATATGTTTTAAAGGGAATTCCTGTATATAGTAAGATGTGGAACTCCATAATTATGTTCCACATAGATCTATATCTAAGTGGGTAGGGAGAGAAAGAGAGAGATAGAGAGAAGAGGGAAATACAGGGAGAGGAGGAGAGACAGAGAGGCTGGGGAAATTAATGGTGCCTATGATTATGACTATTGTTATCATTATTATTATATCCATTTTTCAGGTGACTTGAATTTACCATTACTCAGATATTTTGCTCTTCCATGATTTGCCATCATGTAACATCACAAAAAAATTGCATTTTATTTCTGTAAGAAGTTATGATCATTAAAAGTAATGCACAATTTCCTAAATACAATTCAGTCTGCTTTTTCTCCTGTTCTACTCTGAAATAAAAATATTTATCTTCAATGCTTGTCCAATGTAGAAATACTGATGAATATGCTCTATAGGCCATCCATTCAAATGCATAGCCATAGTCTGGGTGGTAGACTTTTCTTATCCATTTGGTTTTATCTGTATAAACAGCCAGATTAAATTGATAATTATCAGTATTTAAAAGAAATAATATTTGAATGGCATGCTTAGTCTTTCCTTGACCCTGTTTATAATTGTAAAGCAAATATCATTCTATGTCTTCTCTTATGAAGCTAAGAGGATAGTTTCAGTGAAACAAAGGCTTCCATCTGTTTCAAGAGACTGCAAGAAAGGGACTTCATTATCCAATTATTAATTTACATGAAGCAGCCCCACTTCTCTGCTCTTGAATGACAATTGACATGTCCTCTGAGAACTAAATGCATTGTGTATGGTTTTGTGTCACATCTAAAGAGACAAAATTCTATCTTGGGATATGTTCAGGACTTAAAAAAATGACAATGCCCTTTTTTGTGGCCTTATTCTAATAGCATATCCTGGTTACCTTCCCCCACCAACTGCCTCAGATCCTATCACTGAGAAAATCCATGTCTTCTTTTTCTTTCATGTGTTTTGAGTTTAATAACATATGCTGCTTATATTCAGTTTCTATAGAGAAGCCCTTTGTTTTTCTCTTGTAAACAGTTGTGAAGATTTACCTAGAACTATTTTTCCTCCCTTGGGGAAACTGAATAGCTCAAGGGATTAACAACAGCTTAAATCTACTCATGATTTGTAATGGACAAATGTGGTCAGTGGTCCACTATGGCTGTCTAGTAGAAAATGTGAAACTAACCCGTCATCTCATTCCTGAGGCTGTGAATCACCATCCGCCTCTACTGTCTGTCACACTCATACTTGGTTTGTGGGCTATCAGGAAGTGAGGTGGAGTATGAAATTGATTCCAGAGATTAAATGGCTGTCCCTCTCATACTTGGTCATTATTTGGAGGCGTGGGAATGACTAGTGTTACACCATTATCAAAACAGGATTATCATACTGTCACAGATGCATAGTCCACCAAACCCAGATCTTTTGCAAGACAATGGACATTTACTTTGTCTCCTTCCAGTTCAACTCTCTCTTTAAACTTACCCCATCCCTGCCAATGTTCTTTTATTCTCTTCTACTAAGTCTTTGGAAAACTCTCTCTATATTCTCTCTATTATAAAATATACATGCTCTCTATTATAATACACACACATATCCCTATGTTGTCAAACTTCACTATAAGCTCTTCAGTATTATCACCATCATTAATATCATCATCATCATTACTAATATTTATACAGCTCTTTAAGGATTCCAGAGCACTTTATAAATATTATCTCATTTTATCTCCACAACAAACCTGGGAGTTAGGCAGTCTTATAATCCTTTTTACAAATGAGAGAATTGAGGCTGAGGCCCAGAGTCACGTAGCTGGCATCTGAAGGTGGATTTGAACTCAGGTCTTCCTGAACCCAAAGGGCAGCTAAGTAACACAGAGAATAGAATGTCAGGCCTGGAGTCAGGAAGACCTTTATTCAAATCTGGCCTTACTACATTTACTACTGTGTGACCCTGGGCAAGTCCTTTAACCCTGTGTGCCTCAGTTTCTTATCTGTAAAATGAGCTAGAGAAGGAAATGGCAAACCAGTCCAGCATTTTGACCAAGAAAACCCCAAATGGGGGCATAAAGAATCAGACATGACTGAAAGAACACAATAACAACAACCTTCTGAGTACAAGTCTAATAATCTACCCAATGAGCTGTATAGCTACCTCTCCTACTTCAGTTAGGTAAAAATGTTACTATTGTTGCTGTTACTGTCTGTCCTTCATTCTCAAAGAGGTCTATGACATCAGGGAGGCGATGTCATGGCAAGCAAGTGAATTGGATTTAAGTGAGGGAGGTCTGTGCAAAGTTATCGGTCTCATTTTCTCCTCTGGAGCTATCTGCTTCCAGTGGTCAGATATGGATCAGAACAACTGGAGGTGGCCCAGGATGCAGTGGGGGACCTGGACCTTTTCTATTTTGTTTTTGGTTTTTTGCTTTTTGGAGGGCAATTGGGGTTAAAGTGTCTGAGTTCAGATTTGAACTCAGGTCCTCCTGACTCCAGGGCTGGTGCTCTATTCACTGCGCCACCTAGCCACCCTGGACCTGGACCTTTTCAAGCAAATGTCTAAGGGAGCCTGAATGTCCATCAATTGGAAAGTTGCTGGAAAAATAATTGAGAATTGGATGTAATAAATATTCCTGCACCATAAGAAATAATGCGATTAATTTAGAGAAACATGAGATTTGCCTGAACTGATACAGATTGAATAAAGTAAAACTAGAAGAAAAATACACACAGCTGTATTAATGTCAAAGAAAGAAAATTCTTCAAGGCCAGTGAACTCAAAGGAAATGTGATAATGAAGCTGGATTCTGGAAAAGAGAGGCTGAAATATACTTCCCTCCCCTGGAAAAGAGATGAGGGACTAAAGGTATAGAGTGTTGCCTATGCTTGTAGATGTTGTTACTGGGTTAAATATTTAAATAAGTAATTTAAATTATTGTTGAAATATTTTTTGTTTCAAGAGCTGATCCTAAAGGCCAATGGTTCATGTTGAAAAATAAAAGGCATCAATAAGACTTATTTAAGAGTCTAGTTTGTGCTTGAGGAAGCCACATTCTAGCCAGCATTACCAACAGAAGAGACTTCATTCCCCACTGAAGCAGTGCATAACCCAGGAATGCTATGCACAATCCCCTTCAAATTCAAGACTTGTTCTACTGCCATTAATCAAGAAGATATCTTCCTGTACTGTTCAGGAGATCTGATTATACTACCCTCTTCCCAGCCTTATCACTGCTGATATCCCCACCCCTCCCTTCCCTCTTTCCTTTCCTTTCTTCTTCCCTTCCCTTCCCTTCCTTTCCCTTTCCTTTGCTTCTCTCCTGTCCTGCCCTCTCCTCTCATCTTCTCTCCTCTCCTTTCCTCTTCTTTCTTCTTTTTTCTTCTCTTGCCTTTGTTTTCATGATTCAGGATGGATACAACTGGATGCATAGGATTATAGTTCAACATTTCAGATGTATGCACAATTTAAGAGGCAGACCTTTGGGGAAATCGTCTGTGCTGGAAAGTACAGTCATTCATCTGCCTTGAGGCTAGGGGGCTGCAGATGACCCCTAGAGGTCCCTTTCCAACTTGATGATCCTAAATCTTTACTCACCATCTTTTAGAAGTCTATATTTGCAAGAGTATTGAATTTAAATTTAAAATTCATTTCTAGTAGTCAGTGGAATCAATATTTTCATTTAATGGGTATTAAATAGTGACACCAGTTTCAGGAATATATATATATTGAATGTTCTTGCCCCACAGTGGAAATCTGGTGCTTATAAAAATATTACTTGCTCGCAAAAGCCAACTTTTGTATTTACTGTGTGCTCTCTGGGGGAAACTTAAATTTATGTTTTGAATTTGAAAGCATTACGGTGGAGAAATAGTGAATCCTTATAAATAAAAATGACAGCTTTTTGTTTCAATTTTAAGTTTTTGGAAGAAGAAAAAGAGCCAAACATATTTTGAGCACTCACTAGAAAAAAAGTTTTCCTGACTGAATATCCCCCCTCCTCAGGCAAGCAAATTTTTTTCATCTCTCATTAATTGCATTTTGCCCTTAAAATTGCATGTGTGCACACATGTGCACAAACACTATATATATAAACATACACATTATTTTAAGGGGTAATGTTTTATACACACATGTATGTATACATATATGCATATACATGCATACATACAAAACATATATACATAGAGTAGAGTTTGGATTCTACTGCATTCAAACTACTGTAAAAAGCACTGCTCAGATGGGCTGGCCATGTAGTGTGAATGACAAACATATTGTTGCCTAAAAGATTATTTTATGGAGAACTCACACAGAGCAATCATTCACATGATGGTCAGAAGAAGTGATACAGGGACACTCTAGAGATGGCTCTCAAAAACTTTGGAATTGATTGTGTGACATGGAAGACACTGGCACAGGACCACTCAGCATGGCACAACCACATCAGAGAAGGTGCTATGCTCTATGAGCAAAGCAGAATGGAAACAGGTCAAAGGAAATGCAAGATACAGAAATTTAGAGACTCCACTCCAAATGCTCACATAGACTATATGTGCCCGACCTTTGGTAGAGCATTCCAAGCTCATATTGGTATAATCAGCCACAGTGAGACACACTGTAACTTGATTCTAACATAGTGATGCCACTTTGGTTCTCTGTCTCTCTGTCTGTCTATCCCCAAATTCAAACTCGGACTTCTGTTTCACCAATGTATTTTCTTGCTTGTCAGAATGCAAGGAATGATGGACAGGGATTGTCAATATTTGTTTGAATGGGTATGAAAGGATAGTATAATGGTGCATTTTGGGATATGAAGTGTCAAATTTATTTTTCAGTTCTGCAAAGAATCCTAGTAAGACTATATACACTTTAGATTTTTTTTTTTTGCTTTTTGGAGGGGGAAGGTAGGGCAATTGGGTGTAAGTGACTTGCCCAAGGTCACACAGCTAGTTTTGTGTTAAGTGTCTGAGGTTGGATTTGAACTCAGGTCCTTCTGACTCCAGGGCCAGTGCTCTATTCACTGCACCACCTAGTCGCCCCTATACCCTTTAGATTTACCTTCTTCTCTTTAGTCTTACAGATGGATCACTTGAAGCAAATCAAAATTGGTTGACAATAAATACTTGTTGATTAATTGATTGATTAGAGGAGAGGTCAAATGACAACTCTAGAAGAGATTTCCAATAAAGAACATCTAAGTAGGCACACAAGACAAGGTTAACTTAAAGGAAGATAATATTCTGAGAAATATGGCTAAAGGGATGCTTGACAAACATAGGAGTTCACAAAATGATGAAAAAAAATAATATTTCCTATTTCATGGGATATTTTGAGCCAAGTACCAGGTTCCAGATATGACTCGCATGCCAATTGAATGACTTTAAGTGATTTTATCTCTCTAAATCTCAGTTTATTGTTTTACCTCTCTGAGGTTTTGTGATTCAGTCAGTCAACAAGTATTTATTAGGTTTTCACTATAATCCAGAAATTTTGCTAAAGACTAAGGATGCCAAGAAAGGCAAAAACACAGTCCCTGTGCTCAAAGAGTTTGCACTCTAAGAGTGAGACAACATATTATTTAAATTCAATTCAATGAACATTATTAAGCACCTACTATGTGCCAGGGACTGTGTTAAGAATAAGAATATAGCAAGAGTCAAAAGACAACCCCTGCCTCAAGGAATTTAAAATCTGATGGGGAAGATAATGTTCAAACAAATATATACAAAGCAAACTATATGTGTGTGGGTGTGTGTGTATAGATGAAATAATATATAGGATATATAGGAAATAATTGGGAGGGAAAGTACCACAATTAAAAAAAGTTAGAGAAGTCTTCCTATAGAAAATGGGATTTTAGTCCAGACTTAATGGAAGCCAGAGAGGTCAGTAGTTGGAGTGGAGGATGGAGAGCTTTCCAGGCACAGGGGACAGTCAGAGAGAATGCCTGGAACCAAGAGATGGAGTGTCTTGTCCGTAGGATATTCAGGAGGCCAGTTTCCCTAAACTGAAGAGTTACTGAACAATAAGATATAAGAAGACTGGAAAGGCAGGAGGTGGCTAGGTTATAAAGGGCTTTGAATACCAAACAGTATTTTCTTTTTAATCCTGGAGGCAATACAGAGTCATTCGAATTTTAAGGAGGGGGGCACATATGTGTGTGACATCCTGTGTTTTAGGAAAATCACTCTAGTAGTTGAATGAAGGATAGATTAGAGTGGAGAGAGACTTGGGAGAAGCTGACCCACCAGCAGGCTACTGCAATAATCCAGGCAGGAGGTGAAAAACACCTATAATAGACGGGTGACAGTGTCTGAGGAGAAAAGGGAGCACATCCAAGAGATGTTGCAAAGGTGAAATTGACAGGGCTTAGCAACAGCTTGAATGGGGGTGGTGAGAAATAGAGAGGAACCCAGGATGACAGGATGTTCAAGACATATGTAATGAAATTGGAAGGTAATTTTTTTTTTTTGAGGCAGGAGGTGAGGCAATCAGGGTTAAGTGACTTGCTCAAGGTCACAAGCTAGTAAGTGTCAAGTGTCTGAGGCCACATTTGAATGCAGGTCCTCCTGACTCCAAGGTCGGTGATCTATTCACTTCACCACCTAGCTTCCCCTCCCTCCCCAAGACAGCATGTAGTCTGAGATAAGCTTTACTTACAGATTCATATTAAACAGATTTTCACGTTAGTCATGATGTAAGGAAGAATTAACTAATGGAAGGAGAAGCAGAGAAGAAGAGAAAGAAGAAACAAAACAACAAAAGAAAAGAAAATAGTATACTTCCATCTGCATTCAGACTCCCAAGCCTTTTCTTTCAATGGGGATGGCATTTTCCATTGTGAGTCTTTTGAAATTGTTTTAGCTCCTTGCATTTCTGAGAAGAGCTAAGTCTATCAAAGTCAGTCATCACACAGTGTGGTTTTTACTATGTAAAATGTTCTCTTGGTTCTACTCATTTCAAGCAGCATCAGTTCACATAAGTATTTCCATGTTTTTCTGAAGTGTGTTTGCTCATCGTTTCTTATAGCACAATAGTATTACGTTGCATCTACAAAGGTTTTTTGAATCAATTTGCCTGTTGCTAGTAGGGTCTGTATTAACAACAACAACAGCAATGATAACAAAACAATAATAGTTAACATTTATATAGTGATTACAATGTACCTAGGCACTTCACTAAACATTTTACAATCAGTGTCTCATTTGATTCTCACAACAACCCTGGAACTATTATTTCCATTTTACAGATGAGCCAGGTGAGGCAAAAAAAAGTGAGTTTAAATGACTTGCTGAGAGTCACATAGCTAGTGTGTATCTGAGTGGAAGGTAATCTCAAAAAGAAGGCAGTAGCAGTGAAAGAAAGTAGGGTACCAGAGACAATTGGGAAAGTACATACTTCCCTTCATTTGACAAACCAAAGGGCAAAATAATTACAATACAACATTTTTGCTCTTATTGCAGAATAATCAATTTCTAGACCAGGATTTCAGTGGGACATTTGGTTCACCCTTAAATCAGAAAATAATCTCTGCTACAAAACATATAATTGGAAGAAGAATGGCACATCATCAACTGAAAGAGAACTTAGGGTCACCTATAAGTTTCCTCATTTTACAGAAGAAGAAACTGAGGACCAGAAAGGTTATCCAAAGTCAAAAGTAGAACCCAGGTCATCTGACTCTCTTTCCCGTGTCTTTTCCACTACACAATCCCAGAAAGCTTGAATCACTCTAAGAGTTTCCTTTCAAGTCTGTTTTTGCCTCTTTCTCCCCTGTTGCTTCTTTTTTTTGTTGTTGTTCTGTGAGTCCAAACAGGACAAATATAGTTCCTCTTCTACCTGACATTCCTTCGATTACATGGAGATCACTACCATGATGTCCAACCACAATATCCAAGTTCTTCTCCAGGCTAAAACAATCACAGTTCCTCAACTGATCAGGCAAGAACCTTGAGCCCCACGCTCCCCTGGTTGTCTTCCTCTAAAGACTCATGGGTGAACTAATGTTTACCTTAAATATGGTTCCCAGTATTAACCAAAATGCTCCAGATGAGATTTGACCAGGACAGACTAGAGAAGGACAATCACCTTCTGATTCCCAGAAGCTATAACTCTCTTAACACAGCACAAGATGGTGTTAGTTATTTTGTCTGCTGTTGTCTACTTTAACACAAGATAAGAAAAGATGAAAGTCTTCAAAAGAGTATCATTCAGGTATTGCCAAAGAAGTCAAGTCACCTTCTATCCCAAGCCCAAAATCAGTCTTAGGGAGCACAAGAATTCCCAGACTGACTTCCCTGACTGCTGTAACAGAGTCAAGCTTGATTACCTATGTTCCCTTCCATTTTCACTAAGGAAGGGCTGCATGTGATTGTCAGGCTGCCTGATTTTTATGAATTAAATCTGCCAAGGCTGGCTCTCCCATGTTTGCTTTCACCTTTTACAAATGCTTCACAATGGGCGTTAATAAGCTCTGGGGACCCAGGAGTGCTGCAGTTGCTGGGGTCTCTGCCAGATTTGCAGATCATTGATTTGATTGCTGTCCTGAGGAAAGCTGGCCATTTTCCCACAACAACAATTGCTTTGGATAAACCTCACACGGCTGTTTTCCAAGCCCCCCTTAATATTTTAGTGGTACAATTCTAGTGTTTTCCCACTTCTCCAGACATCATTTGTATCTTTGATTTTCCCTACTAATGCCTGGGGTTCTCAGCTGTCCTTTGGGGTGAAAGATAACTGGGGGTAGGGGTGAGGGGAAGCTGATCATTTGGAAAGAAATGATCCAGATGTTCTTGGTCAGAGTGATTGCCTTTGGAAGCCAGATTTAATTATGAAGAAACTCTCAAATAGGTATCCTGTGTATCTTATGTCCTGTCATTCCTATTCACCATGAATTTCCCTCCTATGCTCTACTTTTATGAAATAGGGAAGGCAAGTCTTTTCATATGATTTTGCCTACTTGCTTCCCATCCTTTTCCGTTGAGAAAGTTCAGGAATTAAATGCCACAGTAATCTGGATTGAGTTCTTCATTTTAGGTCTAGAACCAGACAACTCTACTTTTATCTAATTATCCATGTCTAAGGTTTGACAGATGATATTTTACATTTCAGTGCAAAACGTGGAAAATATCAAGTTATTAGAAAGGTTGAAGAGAAGACATGTAGTGTAATGGATAGAGAGTGGGCTGTGGAGTCAGGGTGACCTGAGTTCAAATTTTGACTTTGACAATTACTAATTATTTGATCATGGTCCCAATTACTTATTACCAATTACTATGTGCCAGGCCATCTATAAGACTTTAAGTTACAGATAAATTGCCTGTCTACAATTTGGAGGGACTTTCAAGAGATAGTTTCTTAATCAATTAAATCAGAAGTAAATAAGTTGTTTAAAAGATTATTTTATTCATCTAATCCCAGCTAGAGGAAACTTGATACTCATAGACATACAATTAGAAAATTATTCTTTTAATTTTTATGTCTCTTTTTTTTTGTCTTTTTGGAGGAGAGATGGAATGGCAATTGGGGTTAAGTGACTTGCCCAAGGTCACACAGCTACTAAGTGTAAGGATCTGAGGGCAGATTTGAACTCAAGTCCTCCTGACTCCAGAGCCAGTGCTCTATTCATTGCACCACCTAGCTGCCCCTAGAAAATTTTTCTTTAAAAAATAAAGAACAGATAAATAATTGAAGGGATATTCAGTGCTTATTGGTTGGGTCAATGTAACAAAAATGATGATACTATTTAAATTAATTTGTAAATCTAGTTTTATATAAATCAAACAATTACGAGCATACTCTATAGAGTTAGGTATAATAACTTAAAGAAACAAAATATCTAAAATGTCAGTGGAAAAAATTTTTTTAAAGTAGGAATATTAGGGATATACTGCTTCCAGATCTCAAACTATGTCATAAAGCAAAAGTCATCCAAATGATTTGACACTGATTTCAAAAGAAAAAAGTACAACAATGGAGCAAGCTAGATAAGAAAGAATAATAAATAAATTGACTGAATAACCTACTGTGCCTCAAACCAGAAAACATAAATGATGTAGGAAATAATTCTCTGTTTTCCAAGAATTGCTAGGAAAAGTGGAAGGCAATCTGCCAGAAATTAAGTTTAGAGGAATATTTTCTACCATATATGGCAACAAACTAAAAAAAAAAAATATATATATATATATATATATATATATATATATGACCTTAATTTTTAAGGCTCTGTCATAAGAAAATTAGAAAATAATCAGGTCAGATACGTTTTATAGCTATTGATTGAAAATGAAGCAGAAGAGTGAATTCTTAACCAATCATCTTAGATAGAGGTGGCTGAAAGTCAAAGCTAAAGAACAAGAATTTAAAAAATATATATATATATTTACTTTTAGTTTACAACATTCAGTTCCACAGTCCTTTTAATTTCAAATTTTCTTCCCCTCCTTTTTCTCCTTCCTCTCCCCAACCCATCCCTTACCCCCCCCCCCCCGCCAATGATGGCATGCAATCCGATATAGGTTCCACAAATACCTTGACATTAAACATTAGTCAAGTTGTAAAGAAGGATTATAACCAATGGAGTGAAAAACGAGGAAGAAGGAACAAAACAAAACACAAAAGAGAGAGAGCAAGTAATTTGCTTCAATCTGCATTCAGACTCTGTAGTTCTTTCTCTGGATGTGGATATCTCTTGACATCATGAGTCTTTTGGAGTTGTCTTCTAAGCTTGTATTGTTGAGAGGAGCCCAGTCTATCAAAGTTAGTCATTACAGATACAATGTGTCTGTAAGTGTGTACAAAGTTCTCCTGGTTCTGCTCTCCTCACTTAGCATCAGTTTATATGTCTCTCCAGGTTATTATGAAGTCCATCTGCTCCTCATTTCTTATAGCACAATAGTATTCCATTACATTCATATACCACAACTTGTTTAACCATTCCCCAATTGATAGATCCCCTTGATTTCCAATTCTTTGCCACCACAAATAGAGCTGCTATAAATATTTTTGTACATATGTGTCCTTTTCCCACTTCTATGAGCTCTTTGGGATACAGCCCTAGAAGTGTTACTTCTGGATCAAAGGGTCTCCACTTTTTCATAGCCTTTTGGTCATAGTTTCATATTGCTATCCAGAATTAAACAAGTATTTATTAAGGTCTCTTTTTGTGCTAGCCATTGTGGTAAGTATTGGAGATGTACAAATACCCAAAAGATACAATAGATCATTTAAGTCCCTCAAAATTTAAAAGCATTTGAACAAATAAAATTAATGCAACTACGTGGCACAGTGGATAGAGCACTGGGCTTGAAATCAGGAAGACTCATTTTCATGAGTTCAAATTGGTTCTCAGACACTCAATAGCTGTGTGACCATGAGCAAGTCACTTCACCCAGTTTGCTTCCATTTCCTTGTGTGAAAATGAGCTGGAGAAGGAAATGGCAAACCACTCCAGTATATTTGGAAGAAGACCCCAAAATGGGGTCACCAAGAGTCAAATATGACTAAAAATGACATTAACAAAAACGACAAAAGATTAAAATAGTTCATATTAAGAGGTTGTAGAAAGATGGGTCTGCAGATACAGTGTTGTTGAAACTGTGAATTGCTTCAAATATTCTATTTTTTTCTTTCAAATGCTTTATTAACTTCTGATTTGCATCGTTCATTTCTGCCAGATTTTGAGTTACAAATGTTCTCCCTGTTTTTCCCCTACCCACCACCCCAAAATAGGAGTCCCACAGGATATCCCCTCCTCCGATCTGCTCTCTCCATATTTTCTCCCATAACGCTTTCAACTTTTCCAGGGGATCTCTATGCCCCAGTGCCTGTATATCTTATTATCCAATTACATGTAAAAATAGTATTAATAATATATATATATATATATATATTTAAAAATTTGATTTTAAAACTTTGAATTCCAGATTCATTCCCTTCCTCCCTTGTCCCCCACCCTTACTGGAAAGATAAGCATTTCAGTATAGGTTGTACATGTGTGGCTAATGCAAAACAATAACATAGTAGATATATTGTAAAAGACTGACTATATTTCCCTCCCTCCTATCCCACCTCCCACTTGTTCTATTCTCTACTTTGATCCTGTCCCTTTTCAAAAGTGGGTGCTTCCAACTTCCTCCCCACCCCCAGCCTGCCCTCCCTTCCATCATCCCCCCTCTCATCCCCTTCCCCCCTACTCTGCTGTAGGGTGAGAAACCCTATTTAGTGTGTATTTCATTCCCTCCTCAAGCCAACTTCAATGGGCATAAGGTTGACCCATTCCCTTTTGCCTTCCTATTCTTCCCCTCCATTGTAACCATTTTCCCTTGCCTCTTCTATATGAGATAGTTTACCCCATTCTGTCTCTCCCCATCTCCTCTCATTATATTTCTCTCTCAGCTCTTCATTTCAGCTTTTAAGTATCATCCCTTTCCTGTTAAATTGGTCCTGTGCCCTCTATCTATGTATACCTGTAAACATATATAAACATATTCACATATGTATTCATATGCCCATATACCCTCATATATATATATATATACATATATAGATATTTCTATTCCCTTCAACTACTGAGAAAGGTTTCATAGGTTACAATTATTGTTCTTCCATGTAGGAATGCTAATAGTTCAACTTTGATAAGTTCCTTCTGATTTCTTTTCCCTGTTTACTTTCTCATGCTTCTCTTGCTTCTTGTGTCTGAATGTCAAATTTTCTATTAAACTTTGTTTTTTTCAACAAGAATGCTTGAAAGTCATCTATTCCACTGAATGACCATATTTTCCCCTTAAACATGATACTCAGTTTTGCTGGGTAGGTGATTCTTGGTTTTAATCCCAGCTCCTTCGACCTCCAGAATATCATATTCCAAGCACTTTGATCCCTCAGTGTAGAAACTGCCAGATCCTGGGTTATCCTGATTGTGTTTCCACAATATTAAAATTGTTTCTTCCTGGCTGCTTGTAATATTCTCTCCTTGATCTGGGAATTCTGGAACCTGGCTATAATATTCCTAGGAGTTTTCTTTTTGGGATCTTTTTCAGGAGGTGATCGGTGGATTCTTTCAACCTCTATTTTGCCCTCTTGTTCTAAAATATCAGGGCAGTTTTCTTTGAGAACTTTCTGGAGGATGATTTCTAGGTTCTTACTTTGGTCATGGCTTTCAGGCAGTCCAATAATTTTTAAGTTCTCTCTCCTGGATCTATTTTCCAGGTCAGTGGTTTTCCCCATGAGATATTTCACCTTGCCTTCTATTCTTTCATTTGTTTGGATCTGTTTAACAGCATCTTGATTTCTCATAGTCATTAGCTTCCATTTGCTCCAATCTAATTCTGAAGCAATCATTCTCAGTGAGCTTTAGAGATTCTTTTTCTATCTGGCAAATTCGGCTTTTTAAGGCATTCTTCTCCTCATTGCCTTTTTGAGCCTCTTTTTCCATTTGAGTTAGTATATATATTTTTTTTAAGCAATTGGGGTTAAGTAACTTGCTTAAGGTTACACGGCCAGTTATCTCTGGGTGTGGTGCTGAGCGTCTGAGCCTGGGATTCGATCTCCAGGTCGTCCCAACACTGGAACCGGTGCTCTTACTCGCCGAGCCACCTGGCCACCCCTAAGCAATTGGGGTTAAGTAACTTGCTCAAGGTTACACGGCCAGGTGTTTCTGGGTGGGTACTAAGTGTCTGAGCCTGGGATTCAATCTCTAGGTCTTCTCAACACTGGAGCCGGTGCTCTTACTTGCTGTGCTACCTGGCCACCCCGAGTTAGTCTATTTTTTAAGGTGGCATTTTCCTCGGTGTAGCAGCAAGCACCCCAAGCACGTCCTCAGGGTTTGCTGCCCATACAGGTTCTTGGATCTGCTTTGATAAAGGAAAGCAACTCAAAATGGGTTAACAAGCTTACTTTAATCAGTCAGACATATATCATTTACCTTGTTCAGGGGAAAATGGTCAGCACCCCAAACTTCAGAATACACAGACAGAATTATCAAGTCAGAGAAACAGATCAAGTAGACAGCTTTCCAAAATGTCCAGCCATTGCATCCATACCCAGTCAACATCTGAGTTTCCACATTTGGGTTTTTCAAAGCCGGGGAAATCTCAACAACGGCTTCCCAGAATTCAGATCAAATCACAGAACACTTCTCAAAGTGAGTCCCCAAAACAAAGCTACACATCAGGGCTTATATAGCCTTCTCCTGGCTCAGAGAATGTAACAACCTTATTGACTCACTGGCCAATCAAGAAGTATCTACTGAAAAATAAGCCTCCCTCCCCAGGCTTCAGGTGCATTTTAGCCTAGGGGCAGGGAAGATCTTCCAAATTTGCATTCATATTACACTCAGTCAGGCTGTTGACTCTCATTTCATAATTTTCTTGCATCGTTCTCATTTCTTTTCCCAATTTTTCCTCCACTTCTCTTATCTGCTTCTTAAGGTCCTCTATGGCCTGTAACCAGCTCATATTTTCCTTTGAAGCTTTTGGTGCAGGAGTTCTGACTTCACTGTCTTCCTCCGGTTCCATGCTTTGCTCCTTTTTGTCCCCAAAATAGGAGTGTAATGTTGGAATCTTTTGTCTGCTTTGTTTCCTTTGCCTGGTCATGTTGCCCCTCAGTCACTTGACCCCTGGGCTTTTTGCCACAATAGGACTCTGCCACCAGACAGGGAGCTTTCATCCCAAAAGCTGGGGTTTTCTCAGCTGCTGGAGGTATTTGGTGGGTTCCCTCTCTGAGGTCTCCACACTCTCTGGCAAGCTGGACACACACCCCAGTACATCCACCCTAGACCTTGGATCCAGATCCAAGCAGGTTAAAACAAGAGCTTCAACCCCTCAGACTGGTGCTTGGTCCCCCTACACTCTGCAGGCCAGGAGCTTAGGCTGCCACGTGGTGCTGGCTGCCTGTGCCAGGAGTCTCAGTGGCTTCTCACCAACGGGGCAAAGGCCACACACTCCCACTTACTGGGTCCCAAAGTCCAGGCTGCACTGAGCTCTCACTTTGTCCATCACATCTATGTGTTGATAAATCTGGAAACAGCCACAGCTGCTACTGATCTAGAGTCCCTCTGGCCAGCAGCTGTTCAGGCCTGCCCTGGGGCTACAGCCTTGGCGTGGGGCTGGGCTCAGCTCTCAGAGCACTGTGCTGGCTGAATCCTGCTGGCCTGCTGGGCTGTCCTCAGTGGGAGGTTAGCTTCTCTGTGTCATTTTGTGGGTTCTGCAGCTCCAAAGTTTGTTTAGAGTCCCCTTTTTACACGGATTGGGGAAGGTGGAAGCCTCAAAATTTTTCTATAATATTTGAACCAAGGGAGGTCCTGCTTCTATTCCCTGGTTCAAATATTCTAGAAAAATTTTGAATTATCCAAAGAAAATGACTAAAATATCCATAGCCGTTTCAGCCCAAAGACTGTACTTTTAGGCATATGTCTCCCAAAACTAAATGATAAAAGGGGCTTTTATACCCAAATATACGGTGTCCCCAATGTCCGTGTATAATTTTTCTGTTTTAAAGCTTTAAATTGCAAGAAGACTTTTGGGACATCCTATATTTATAGTGCTTTTTGATATAGCAAAGAGGTAGAAACAAGGTAAATTCTCATTTATAGGAAAGTAATAAAAATATGAGGCACATAAATATAAAAGAATATTACTGTCATAACTAATTATTCATAACATGAATAGAGAGAAGAATGGGTCTTCCCCAAATAGGATAAATTAAGCAGAAACAGGAATACAACACATAGAAAGAATACAACATGGGGCGGCTAGGTGGTGCAGGGAATAGAGCACACCAACCCTGGAGTCAGGAGGACCTGAGTTCAAATCCTGCCTCAGACACTTAACACGTAGTAGCCATGTGACCTTGGGCAAGTAACTTAACCCCAATTGCCCTGCCTTCTCCCCTCCAAAAAAGAAAAACAAAAACAACAATAAAACAATGTAAATGGAAAGAGCAAAAACAAAACAATCAAAAAGAATATTGGTAATAGCCAACCTTGACCCCAAAGATGAGATTTGAGAAATCCCTTAAGTTCCCTTTTCTAAAGAAGTGCACAATATTGCAAATAGGTGAGTAGTACTGCAAAATATATCATTAAAAAATGACTGGTTTCACTGGACTTTGTTTTTGAATTTTTTTTGGTGCTTTCTTTTAAGCATTAGCTATCTCTGAGGAACATGTGTGAGGGCTCTGTCGGTTAATAAAGATTAACCTAAAAGAAAACATCACTAGAATATTATTTACAAAAAAAATCATAGATCTTGATTAAAAAAATAAAGCAATAAATGCAATAATATAATTGCCACTACACCCATGATACTGGGATGTTGCAAGTAAAGGACCCATCTTCTCTTAATTGGAAAATGTGGTAAACTGAGTCCAGCCCTAGGGGTATCTAACTACTAGAAGAAGGATCAGACTGCATTCCTTGTACTTTTTTGATTCATTATAGCACCCCTCCCTCCCCCCCCACACACATATTAAGGGAAAAAACATTAATGGTGGACTAGGTTCAAGGCTAGAGCCTCCCCAGGGGTAGAGTAGAAAGGTAATTAATATGTAATGCTAATTTGGTATAAGATAGGTATTTACTTCCTATACACAAAATAGAGACTTGTATAAAACACTCTCCCAAACATAACTTGAGAGAGAAATTAAATAAATGGCCATAATAACTATTTTTATACTGTTATACTTTTCTGGGAGGTCATCTTAAATATCAAAACACGAATCAGTATGCATCATTGCTGAATAACATTTTATTTTTCAGCTGGACCTGTACTACCGTGTTTCCCCGATAATAAGACCTATCCCAAAAATAAGCCCTCCCCTTACTGTGTAAGATTCCTCTAAAATAAGCCCTCCCCCGAAAATAAGCCTTATTGAGATTGCTACTGTAGTGAAGGTGATCCCCTGCGCTACATGCTACATTACGGTACCCTCTGTATGCACCGTCCCCCCCCCCCCCCCCCGGTGAAACGCACACCGCGCTCCGAGCTGCATCCAATCAGAGCTGCAGCAGTGAGCGCATCATCCTGTTCTTCCCCAGTGATTTGCTTGCTGGCGCCATTGAGAGCAGTGCCGCGGAGGAGAGCTGAGGCAGGACAACATAAATACCCGGTATGTAAGTGGGAGTGAGGGGGCATGATGGAGGATAAAAAGGGCATGATGGAGGAAAAAAGAAGAACTCAGGGGGCATGATGGAGTGAAAAGAAGGACTGATGGTCATAATTTTATTATTCTGTCTGTTTTGACCCCCAGACATGAGTACAAAAAGGAAGAGCTATACTGTTGAGTATAAGAAAGCAATTGTAGAGGAGTCACATGTCATTGCTGTCAATGTTCATTAAAATAAGCCCTCCCCTGAAAATAAGCCCTCTGGTGTTTTTCTGTCCAAAAAAAATTAATAAGACAGTGTCTTATTACCAGGGAAACACGGTATGCAAAAATACCTCCAGCTACATATTACCTGGTGAGACCGAATGAGTGTTGAGCCCTTCCCCTTACTGGTGGTTATCCTCAACTGTCATGAGTAAGGTGTAATTGTGAGACCCACAATCTTCAGTCTCTTAAAAAAATTTATTTACTTTTAGTTTACAACATTCAATTCCACAATCCCTTGAATCTCAAATTTTCTCCCCCTTCTCCTCCCTCCTCCTCTCCAATCTCTTAAACTGGCAAAGTTGCCTTTAAGACTGGAAAAGGACATTTCAGATTAGCTATTTGGTCACCTGTGCTGAGGACAAGGAGAATAAAGAATAAAAGGTTACCAGGGTTCAGAGACCCATGCTAACCTGGTCAAGTTCCTACTCTAGCTGCCAAGAGAAAGCTATCACTGCATGGATGAAGTGAAGGAAAAGAAAACCCTTCTCATTAAAACTCATGGGAAAGGCTCAAGTAGTCCTGAAACAATATGCACCCAAGAAGAGGAGAAAACAGCTGAGAGCTGGTCATTCACTTTTAAAAGTCCACTGAGTTATCAGCCCCTTTTTGCCCAGTGGCAATGAAAGTATTATTCTTTTATCCTCAAAGCACCTGAGCACCTTAGTATAGGCTGGATAAGGGCAATTCAAGTCTGCTAATGCTCCATACACTGTTAACATAAATTTTAAAAAATCTTGCTCACTTAATCTCTATTTTAAAAGCACTATGAATGATTTGTTGATGTTAACATAGCATATTTATACAACATGTTAAACTTTGCAAAGCATTTCCCTCATAATAGCCTTTTAAAGTAGGTCAAGTAAGAGGTATTTCCTCATTTTACAATGAGTAAACCAAGACTCAAAAATAAAAGAACTTGTCAGTGAACATAGACTGAGTCAGTAGGTATGCAAAGAAGAATTTCATTCCAGGTCACTGACCTCCAAGTTTAATGTTCTGTCCTCAAACCTAAAATCTATTAGATATTCCAGCAATATAAAAGGAGGAAAAGGGCTTTGAGACCCTATCACCAGGTTTCAGGGATCCATTTACACAGAGGCCACTACACAAAGGTCGTTCAGCACATCCTGTACCATTAACATGGGGCAGGGTTAAATAAACATTCCTAGGGATTTAAACAAAAGAAGGTTTAGAAGCTTAAGATCCAAAAGGTATAAAGAAATATTATCTAAACAGCAGCGAAAGATCAGTACCACCAGCTGAGTTCCAGACCTCCTTTCTCATCACCAATCCTGTGTTAGTCATATAGGAAAATGTGTAACCCTTGTACCTGAAACACAAAGGACCTCAAATCTTTTCAAAACTCCTTACCTCAAAGGTCATATCCTAGGCTGGACATTTAAATTTTTTTTTAGCATGTAAACATTGCCCAAATTTGTTTTTATTTCTAACATTTTATATTTACCTGTATGTTTATATATTGTTTCTACCTAGTTTAATATAGTCTCCCTGAAGTCAGTGACTGTTTTGGGCGTCTGTCTCTCTAGTGAATACCATAGTGCTGGCACATAGTAGGCACATAACATTTGGTAAATTGAATTGAAGATTTTGCAAAATCCCTAGAGAGGTGAAATCTTTATTCAATAATTATTATTCTATTAATTAATAATTATTAATTATAATAATCAATTACTTAATATAATATATAATATAATTATTCTAATAGTTATTCTATAATTATTAAGTTAATTACAAAAGAGGTAATGTAAAACAAATCACAGAAATAGAGATTGATAGTACATTTCCCAAGTGAATTTCTCACAGTAATGAAGGATGTCATGTGGAGAGTTCTAATGGAGGTGAGATTTCCTATAGATGATGATATTGTCCAGGCATTCTTGCTGGGCAATGACATTTTCTGATTACACAGAGCCTTAGACCACAATAGAATCTCTGAAATGAAATGTATGGCCACTTAAAAGATATCAGCCTAACAGTTCACATATTAAAATCAAATGGATGAAAAACTTTGAATATGACATATAAGTGAAGAAGCAATGCATTGGATTTGTCAGTTGGCATATTGTGCACAGGTACACCCACATAGTGATTGGTCTACATATCCATCTATATATTTATGTATATATCTATTTATTTACTGATATTTTATATACATATACATACATATATTTACCACTACATCTATACATACATATAAAGCTATATGTATATTCAGACATACCTATGTTGATACACAAGTATATAATCAGGAACATATACAGACATGTTAAACACATCTGTGAACATGTGTGTAAGCACACATTTGTTTACGCACACTTCAATTCCACTAAGACATTTGGGATACCTTGTACAATCTGAGTACTCCAGGGGCATCTATGGTATGCTATATGACTATGAAAAAGCACTACAATAAGTCAGATAGACCCACAAAGTGAAATTTATAGAAGGAATTTCTTTTCTTCTATAGAAGAATTCGAAGAATTCTATTCTTCAAAAAGAATTAGATGATAAAAAGTTGAGGATACATAATGATCTCACCAAACGAGAAGGATATATGGCATTGAAGGTACTTAAAATTGTGTGTGTATGCGTGTGTGTAAAACGAACTATTAGATTACATGCTCCCTGAGAGCAGGAACCATATATAATATAAATTTATTTTTTGGAAAGTGCCAGGTTAGAGCCAAGGTAGTGGAGTAAAATCACGGATTTCTTGAGCTCTCCCCTAACCCCTCCACCTACCTGTAAAAAATTACTCTAAACATATTTTAGAGCTACAGAACCCACCAAATGACAGAGTGAAACAAATATCTGACCCAAGAAAACCTGGAAGGTGGACAGGAAGGGTATATCTCATCAGTCTGGGAGCAGAGCACAAACAGTCTGGTGTTGGCCATGACACCACAAACAGGGCTGGAGCTGGTCTCAAGGCACTGAATTACTGGCAGCTGTGGTGGTGTAATGGGAATGTAAATTTAAAGATCTTCCCTGCCCCTAGGCTAAAGTGCACCTGGAGCCTGGGGTAGGAGGCTTGTTTTTCAGTAGATACTTCTTGATTGGCCAGTGAGTCAATAAGGTTGTTACATTCTCTGAGCCAGGAGAAGGCTATATGAGCCCTGATGTGTAGCTTTGTTTTGGGGCTCACTTTGAGAAGTGTTCTGTGATTTGATCTGGATTCTGGGAAGCCGTTGTCCAGAGCCCCCTGGCTTTGAAAAACCCAGATGTTGATTTGCAGATCCAAGAACCTGTGCTGGCAGACACCCTGGGAATGCTGGGGTGCTTGCTGCTACAAAATGGTGTCACGAACAGGATCTGCAGAGTAAAAGGAAAGCATGGGGACTGGGATAATTGTTTGTTTCCCAGTTGTGGTAGCTGTGATTCTGTGGAGCTGTGGAGCAGGAGAGAAGAATGGTCTTCATGCAGACTTTGCTGAGCTGAGAGCAGGAATCATGAGCTGCCTGCATTGGGACCTGGGCAGAAGCCAGGAGCGGCTGCCACCTGCGGAAGGAGAAGGAATCCAGGAGTTTGGAATTCAGCCACAGGAAAAGATAAGAACTGAGCAGCAAAGCAGGGGCACTGAGTGTGTTTCCTGGCTGCATCCCACAGTTTGGGACCCAGGGGGAGGATGTTGTGACTATGGTGGGTGGGATGAAGTGCCTTGGACCCCCAAGGACCCCACCTTGTTGGTGTTGCCCAGCCCCCTCTCTGTACTTGGAAGCAGGGGCTGGAGCTGTGTGAGGTGAAGGACACCCCCTCCCCCCAAGAGAACTTTATTTGGACTCTTGTTTTGAATTGAAATGGTGATGCACTGTAGTTTGTGTTTGTTTAAGGCCAAGTGGCCACTTGGTAACTTTAGTTCTGTATCTTGAAAATGTGACCTAAGAGATGTTTGGTGCTAATTCAAAAGTAAATTGACTATGCTATGGGCATGAAAGATCTTGGGGCTGAATGTAATGGGAATGTAAATTTAAAGATCTTCCCTGCCCCTAGGCTAAAGTGCACCTGGAGCCTGGGGTAGGAGGCTTGTTTTTCAGTAGATACTTCTTGATTGGCCAGTGAGTCAATGAGGTTGTTACATTCTCTGAGCGAGGAGAAGGCTATATGAGCCCTGATGTGTAGCTTTCTTTTTGGGGCTCACTTTGAGAAGTGTTCTGTGATTTGATCTGGATTATGGGAAGCCATTGTCCAGAGCCCCCTGGCTTTGAAAACCCAGATGTTGAAATCCAGATGTTGATTTGGTATGGATGTAATGGTTGGACAGTTTGGAAAGCTGTCTACTTGATCTGTTTCTGTCTTAATACTTCTGCCTGTATACTTTGAAGTTCGGGGTGCTGACCTTTTTCCCCTGAACGAGGTAAACGATATATGTTTGACTAATTAAAGTAAGCTTGTTAACCCATTTTGAGTTGCTTTCCTTTAACAAAGCAGATCTAAGAACCTGTATGGGCAGCCACCCTAAGGACGCTTGGGGTGCTTGCTGCTACAGGTGGTTTCCAGACTTCTCAATCCCCTAAATCCAAAGACATCATAGAAGTTCAATGGGAAAACTCGGTGGGACCTGGGTAAAAGAGGAGTGTGTTTGGCTGGGATCTGGCCCCAGGCCCATGGCAGCAGAGGTGGCAGCAGTAGCTGCTGCTGCTTCTGGAGCCCTGGACCCACAAACTGTGGGGGATCGGGCATCTGATATAAAACTCCTGAAGCCTGGAATATTATACCCACACCCATCCCCATGACCACTAGAAGCATAGTCCTACCTTGACAAAGAGTTGGAAAGCCAAGTATTTGGTTGGGAAGATGAGAAAACAGTGTAAAACAAGTCAGACTATAGAATCTAACTTTGGTGACAAAGAAGATCAAAACACACAACCAGAAAAAGACAATAAAGTCAAGGCTTCTGCATCAAAAGCCTCCAAGGAAAACAAAAAGGATTGGTCACAAGCCGTGGAAAAACTGAAAAAAAAGTATTTTGAAAATCAAATAAGAGAAGTAGAGGAAAAATTGGGAAGAGAAATGAGAATGATATAAGAAAAATCATGAAACATAAGTCAACAGCTTGTTAAAAAAGATCCAAAAAAATACTTGAAAAAATAACACCTTAAAAAATAGACTAATCCAAATGGCAAAAGAAGTCCAAAAAGTGAGTGAGGAGAATGCCTTAAAGGCAGAATTGGACCAATGGGAAAGGTCACTAAAGAAAATGATTCCTTAAAAATTAGAATGGAACAAATGGAAGCTAATGACTTTGTGGGAAATCAAGAAATCATAAAAAAGAACCAAAAAATAGAAAACATTATGAAATATCTCAATGGAAAAACCACTGACCTGGAAAACAGATCCAGGAGAGATAATTTAAAAATTATTTGACTACCTGAAAGCCATGATCAGAAAAAGAACCTAGGTATCATCTTTCAAGTAATTATCAAGGAAAACTGTCCTGATATTCTAGAACCAGAGGGTAAAATAGAAATTGAAAGAATCTACCAATTGCCTCTTGAAAGAGATCCCAAAACGAAAACTGCAAGGAATATTGTAGCCAAATTCCAGAGGTCAAGGGGGACATATTGCAAGCAGCCAGAAAGAAACAATTCAACTATTGTGGAAATACAATCAGGACAACACAAGATTTACTTGGAATATGATATCCTGGTGGACAAAGGAGCTAGGATTAAAACCAAGAATCACCTCCCCAGCAAAATCAAGTATAATACTTCAGGGGAAAAAATATATATTCAATGAAATAGAGAACTTTCAAGCATTCTTGATGAAAAGACCAGAGCTGAATAGAAAATCCAACTTTCAAATACAAGACTCAAGAGAAGGATGAAAAGGTAAACAGAAAAGAGAAATAATAAGGGACTTACTAAAATTGAACTGTTTACATTTGTATATGGAAAAATGATATTTGTAACTCATGAGACCTTTCTCAAATTTAGGGTAGTTGGAGGAAATGTATATATTCATACATACACACACATACACAAATATGGAGACAGACAGACAGACAGATAGATAGATAGATAGATAGATAGATAGATAGATAGATAGATAGATAGAT
>NW_027187460.1:32721136-32721383 GCF_028583685.1 Petaurus breviceps papuanus
GATAGATAGATAGATAGATAGATAGATAGATAGATAGATAGATAGATGGCACAGATTTAATTGAATATGAAGAGATGACATCTAAACAATAAAGTTAAGGAATGAGAGAAGAATATATTAGGAAAAGGAGAAAGGTAAAGATAGAATGGGGTAAAATATCTCACATAGGGCAAGTCACTTAACCCCAATTGCCCAGCCTTCTCCCCCCCTCCAAAAAGCACAAAAAAAATATCTCACATAAAAGAGG
>NW_027187460.1:32721393-32787199 GCF_028583685.1 Petaurus breviceps papuanus
GTGTTTCCCTGATAATGAGACCTATCCCCAAAATAAGCCTTCCCCTTACTGTGTAAGATTCCTCTAAAATAAGCCCTTCCCAGAAAATAAGCCCTATTGAGATTGCTACTGTAGTGAAGGTGATCCCCTGCACTACACGCTACATTACGGTACCCTCTGTATGCACCGTCCCCCCCCCACCCAGTGAAACGCACGCCACGCTCTGAGCTGCATCCAATCAGAGCTGCAGCAGTAAGCGCATCATCCTGTTCTTCCCCAGTGATTTGCTTGCTGGCGCCATTGAGAGCAGTGCCGTGGAGGAGAGCTGAGGCAGGACAACATAAGCCCTCCCCTGAAAATAAGCCCTCTGGTGTTTTTCTTTCCAAAAAAAATAATAAGACAGTGTCTTATTATCAGGGAAACACGGTAGCTAGTCTTTCACAACATGACTATTATGTAAGTGTTTTGCTTTCTCAATGAGAGTGAATGGGGAGGGAAGAAGGGAGACAATGTGGAACTCAAAATTAAAAAAAAATGTTAAAAATGTTTTTGCACACAAATCAGAAATAATATATACAGAAATCTATCTTGCCCTACAAGAAAATAAGGGATAAGGAGATAAGAAGGGGCACATGATTGAAAGGAGGGCAGACTGGGTAAAAGGGTAATCAGAATGCAAGCCAATGGGGCAGCTAGGTGGTGCAGTGAGTAAAAGCGCTGGCCCCAAAGTCAGGAGGACCAGAGTTTGGTTCTGGCCTAAGACACTTAACACCCCCCCCACACACACACACAAACTAGCTGTATAACCTTAGGCAAGTTACTTAACCCCAATTGCCCTCCAAAAGGCAAAAAAAAAAAAAAAAGGAATGCAAGCCATTTGGGGGTTTGGGGGAGGGAGAGATGGGGAGAAAATTTAGAACTCAAAATCTTGTCTAAATGAATGTGGAAAACTAAAAATAAACAAATTAGTTTAAAAAATATTTCTCCTCCATAATTTTATTCATTTGAAGTTTCTAATGGAGGTAGAGTTTGGCCAGGAATGTGAAAGATGGTTTTGAAGGATGGTTTAAATAATAACAGTAGAGAGTGAAATGAGCAGAACCAGGAAAACACTGTACACAGTAACAGCAACACTGTACAATGATCAACTTTTATAGTCTAAGACAATTCCAAAAGGCTCATGATGGTAAATGCTGTCCATATCCAGAGAAAGAATTAGGGAGTCTTGAATGCAGATCAAAACATTCTATTCTGTGTGTATTTGTGTGTATGTGTGTTTTCTTTCTCGTGCTTTTTCCCTTGGTTCTAATTTTTCTTTGCAACATGACTAATATGAAAATATACTTAATATTAATACATAGCCTCTATCAGATTGCATGCCATCTTGGGCAGAAGGGAGGGGAAGAAAATTTAAAACTGAAAATCTTATAAAAGTAAATGTTGAAAATGAGAAAGAAAGAAAGGAAGGTTAGTAAAATAAATAGGTAAACAATAGCAGAAGAAGAGGGGGAGAATGTTGTATTTATGACCAAACATATGTTTGTGTGTATGAACAGGATGTGGGAAGGAAAAAGTAAACAAAATGGATTGACTAGATTGGAAAGCAAGCTTTAGAGAGGCCTTTGAAAGTAAAGTAAGATAATTTGAACTTGTCAAATTCGGTAATGAAGAACCATTAGAGATTCTTTTTGTTTGTTTTTTTAGAGAGGAGAAGGCAGGGCACCTGGGTTTAAGTGACTTGCCCAAGGTCATACAGCTAATAAGTGTTAGGTATCTGAGGCCAGATTTTAACTCAGGTCCTCCTGACTCCAAGGCCAGTTCTCTATTAATTGTGCCACCTAGCTGCATACCGCACCCCCTGCCCATTAGAGATTCTTACACAAGGCAGTAACATAATGAAAATTGTTTTCACAATATGCTGTTTGGTTTGGAGGAAGAAGAGATTGGAGTAAAAGATTACAGCCATGAACGGAACTGTTGTGCTATTATAGTTGTGAGGTAATCAGGGTCTAGACTGAAGTGATGTTAGTATAAATGGAGCTGAATGGAAAAATCAATTCTAAAAACAAGGATAAACAACAATAACCAACCAATCAATATTTAAGAGCTTATACTATGCTAGCCACTCTATTAAGCCCTGGGTATACAAAAAGAAGAAAATATAGTTCCTGCCCTTTAGGAGTTTATAATCTAAGGGGGAGACAATGTGCAAAAAATAGCAGAGGTATGGCACTAGAACTAGCAAAGGTTGGCAAAGGCTTCCTGTAAAAGTCGGATTTATTTGGGACATAAAGGAAGCAGGGAGGTCAGTAAGGTAAGATATGGAGGGAGAGCATTCAAGGAATGGGAAAAAGGAGAAAAAACTCCAAGAGTAGAAAGATATGCATTGTTCATGGAACATCCAGGAGAATCACGCCCTGGGATCAAAGAGTATTTGGCAGGCAGTAAGATTTAAGAAGCCTGGAAAGGTAAGAGGACACTAAATTATGAAAAGTTTGGGATGCCAAATGGAGGATTTTTATATTTGATTGTAGAGGTATTGGGAATTGGGAAACACCAGACTTTATTGAGTAGAGGGTTAACAGGCCAGACTTGGCTTTAGGAAAATCATTTTGGTGGCTCCAATAATTGATCAACAATGGATGGTTGATTGTGTATGGGAGATTAAGGAGACTAAATAACCCACAGTGGCTATACTTTTATTTGTGAATGGTAGAATTATGGTGGTGCCACTAAAAAGAATGGGAAAGTTCAGAGGGACAGTCAATTTGGGAGAGAAGATGAGCTTAGTTTGGGATTTATTGAGTCTGAGGCCAAAGCAAGACATCGCAAAAGAAATTCTATAGACCATCAGTCTCTAATATAGAAATGAAGTCATTAAAGGGTACATAAAGATCTACATAAGGTTGTGCATAAGGCTCCACATAAAGGCTGCATATTGACTTAGATCTTAACATTACATATGTTCTTTTGTATTTTTATTTTGTCCAACATTTCCCAATCATATTTTAAATTAGTTCATTCTAGACTCCTTTTGTAGGCACAATGGTGCCCATGACCTGTATATTTGACCCCTCTCCTATAGACAACTTGAGGTATATGGTTCCAGCTATGGAGCTGTGACAGCTGATTTTGTATCCCAGCTCTGATGTTTACTACTTATGTGACTTTGGGAAAATCATTTAACCTCTATGGACCTCAGTTTCTTCATCTGCAAAGTGAAGAAGTTGCATTAGATACCCTCTAAGATCTCTTTCAGTTCCAGATTTACCATCTATCTTAAGATTTGAACAGATAAAATTTTGGGAGTTATGACCATTAAAATGATAGTGGGAACTATTAAAGCTCTTGAAAGATGAGTGTATATTGAGAGAATTTCATAAGGCTAAGAATAGCTATATCAATTGATTTATGTATATCCAGAGGATTAAAATAAACCACCAATTTAAAATAGTTGGGATTTCACTTTCCTGTGTTTGGTCTCATTTCCTACCCCAATACGCAAACATATATCTTACTATGAGGGGCAGTGTGCAACTTTAGTTCAAATCTATCACTTTCAACATGCTAGTTATATGATCACAGACTAATCAGTTAACTTCCCACTGTCCCAAGCATTTGTATTAGGCAATCACTTGCAAAAGAGGTACTGAGTTTCACTGATGAGAGAGCTTCCACACTAGAATTCTCTACAAGTGAGGACCTTTCGCTCACTACCCATCCCCTCCCCCCAAATAGTCTTACCATGGATTACCTTTAAAAATACACACAGGGGTGGCTAGGTGGCACAGTGAATAGAGCAACTGCTCTGGAGTCAGGAGGGCCTGAGTTCAAATCTGGCCTCAGACACCTAGCATTTAACTAGCCATTTGACCTTGGGCAAGTCACTTAACCCCAATTGCCCTCCAAAAAGCAAAATGCACACACACACACACACACACACACACACACACATTTATAGTGTTAGAATATAGGAAAAGAGCCTAGAAACTATAGGGGATTAAGGCCATGGGTTAAGTACATTTTACTTCCTGAGAAAATGTAAATTTTGTTCTAATTAGTACTCATCAGAAAAGAGTATAACCCTTCAAGGAAAGATAAATCTCTAACAAAAAGAGGGAAGCATTAAAAAAAATAATATCTATCCAAAATATTTTCCCCTGAAGTAATGAAAATCTTACTCCTTTCTGCTAGCAAGCTATTGAAAATTTGATTTGAAATTTCCTGTGCTCTACTGAAACTGTGAAAGAGGCATCATGATTTGAAGCTTTTTTCTCCCACTTCCCAAAATGCCCACAATAAAACAGGGTTAGGCTGACATATATCAAGTTTTTTGTGAAAGTAAAAATAAACATATGCTTAACTATATTGATTTTGAGCAAAACACACACACGATAAAGGTTTCAGGATAATCATCAGAATAGAAGTTGTTGTCTAGTAGTTTCAGTCATATCACACTCTTCTTGTCCCCATTTGGAATTTTGTTGGTAAAGATATTGGAGAGGTTTGCCATTTCCTTCTCCAGGTCATTTTACAGATAAGGACAGGGTTAAGTGACTTGCCCAGGGTCATACTCTAGTAATTGTCTGAGGCTGGATCTAAACTCAGGTATTCCTGACTCCAGGCCTTGTGCTCTATCTGCTCTGCCACCTAATTGCCCTGAAGTATACAGGCAATAAAAGCATCACAGAATATGTGATGAGTCACATTCCTAGTGTGACCACTGACTATCAGTCTAGCTTATAGAATCATGAGATGTACAGCTGAAAGGGACTGTCTAGCCAAAACTTGTCATTGTATGTGTAAGGAAACCAAGACCTAGAAAATAGGGTGAATTGCTTAAGATCACACAGGCAGTGCATATTGGAAGTACCAGTTGATCCTAGGTCTTTCAAAAACCTGCTCATTTTACATTTGAGTATATTGAAAGCAGAGAGAGAAAAATAACTTTACCCAACATGACTTGTAGCATCATCCGTGCAATGATTTGAACCCAACCTACCTACATTGACAGATCATTTCAATTTTTCTGTGAAACCTATTGACAAAAATGAAAAGGGGATTTGGATTTGGACCTATATATCACAAGGGCAATTAGCTACTGCCTTATATATCCTAAATTTTTTAAGCATCACTAAAAAAGTGTATAAACCATCAGAATAACAATTTGAAAAAGTACATTAATGGAAAAGACCTGTCCCTTAATTATGTAGAGGCGAGGTTGTGCTTATATTTTTTTAGACACTGATGAACAACCACTGAAAATGCCAACACAGAATGTTCAGGCGTGTCCCACCAGAGGCAGAAACAGAGAAGAGGATCAGAGGATTCCTCACAAGGACAACCCAAGAGCAAATGGCTTGGCATCCCCACCTTTTTACAGAATGATACAGCCTTCTAATACAACATAGCATAATGACAGACGTCAGAGGAGCCGGAGCTTCAAGACATACCTGATTTTCTAGTAAGAACTGACTTTTGGACTTTTCAAATCACAGGACTAATTGTCTCCCTCTTAATGTCAGTAACTGTGTCTTTTATTTTAAGTGCAATACAAACTGCTCCATTTCTGAATATATTGGCAAGGGATGTAATCTTGGCTTTGAAAATCCAAGACTCTATAGATAAGAAATACTGTAAAAAAAAATCAATCTGTTGGAGAAGTTAGAAAAACTAAGAAAAACTCCAGACCAGACTCTTCTCCAATGTAATTATGGATACACCTATCTATGTGTGAACTTTTAATTGCATTGATTTTACTTTTGCTCAATGTATACCTAGTAGAGATCTTGTTGAACAATCTTTATTTTGCTTTGTTCAACTAATTTCACTTATGCTTGATATCAAACATCAAGGGCACATACATATCTGATGTCTTTAAAAAGGGTTGGAAAAAAGTTTTGTCAGATTTCTTGCTATTATATTCACTTTCCTAATATTGTTAATGGTTCCAACTGCTATGTTTGCAATCCAAACTGCACAATAAGTTAATAAATTATCAAAAAATGTTTCTGTAGCCTTTAAGACACAATGTGATATAGATAAGGATCTTTTGTATAAGATCAATTTATTATAGCAATTAGTATTATGCTTAGGTATAAGTTAAAAGCATTAAAAACTCAATTGTTACTTAGATGTGATTATAAGTACACATATATTTGTGTTACTCCTAGCTTATATAATTCCTCTCATCCCAAGACCACATGGGACAGGATCAGAGCCTACTTATTGGGAGCATGGCATAATTCCAATATCACCTTGGAAATAAAAAGCTTTCAATCAAATTATTAAGATATTGAACATAGTGAGATTCCTGGGATTGACCCAGAAGGAGTTGCAAAAACAATTTTTGAAACATTGAAAAAAATATCTCCATTTCAGAATATAGTAGCTCTTATTACATATATATATATATATATACTCCCTTTATCAATTATTATATTAGTCTATTGCATATTTGGACCTTGCATTATGTGAATTATGACACACAATATTAAAACTTTAGGCATTGATTTACATGCCTTTAAAAAGGGGGGAATTTGTAGTAAGCCAAAATATTTGATCCTTGGGGTCAGTTCCTATGCAGATGTCCCTGATGATGCAGCTTTGGCTTCTGGCTTTGAAGTCTGCTCTCAGAGCATACTTCCTTATGTGAATGCATAAGATAGGAGTTAACTGACCTTTCCTAAGACTTTTTGGTGCATAGATAACATGGCCTTATTCAATTCTGAGCTACTTCCAGGATACCACAGATTAAGATAATGATAAGAATACTCCTGGATATGAGAGACTAAGCTATTGATAAGAGTACTTTAATCTTTGTCTGCCTGATCTTTAAAAACCTTGTTCAAAGTATCATTAAATGGAGTTCATGGTTCTTCCTTGAACTACCCACATGGCCTGATCATTTCTTATTCATGTCTCCAAATCATACTTAGTGCTGGACACTGAGTAGACCACGGCAGTATCATACAAGTCTTTGTGTATTTCATTTCTTACAGCACAATAATATTTTCTTATATTCATATACTAACATTTTTTTCAGCCATTCTCCAACTGATGGAAACTCCCTTAGTTTCCAGGTATGTGACAATACAAAAAGAGCTGCTATGGGTATTTTGGTTTATATGGGCCCAATCCCTCCTTCTTTGGATCTTTTTGGAGAATAGACCTAGTAGTGTTAATTCTGGGTCAATATATTTTGGGGCATAGTTCCAAATTGCTTTCTAGAATCAACAAACTAATTCACAGTTCCATGAATGGTCCACTAATATGCCTGATTTCCAGCGGCCTTTCTAATACTTGTCATCTTCCTTTTTTTGGAACATTGTTCAACCTGATGGTTAGAAATGGAATGTCAACATTACTTTGAGTTTCTCCATTCATTAGTGATTTGGAGCATTTTTTTTTCATATGACTATCAGTAACTTGAATTTCTTCCTCTGAAAACTATAACCTCTGACCATTTATCAATTGGGAAAGAGCCCTTATTATCATAAACATGATTCATTTCCTTACATTTCTTGGAAATGAGCTCCCTCTTCCACTATCTCAGATTTTATAATAACTAAAGTATAATAACCCTTTTTAATGCCAAAATGGTCTTAGAATGAATGTTTTAAATATAATCAAAAACAACTCCTAAAGTTCTATTAATGTTCCTATTGAATTATTGATAACTGATATTAATAATACTTTAAAAATTCTAATGTGTTTCACATGCATAGCCCCATTTGACCCTAATCACAGTTCTTTGAGGCAGATATTACATGTATTGTTATCCCCATTTCAAAGTTGAGAAAAATTAGGTTTGTAGAAATTAAGTGATTTGTCCATGGTCACAAAACTGAAAGGCATCTATAGGAGTATTTGAATGGAGTCTGATTGAATGAACTCTAAGGCTTCTTACATTTCCAATTCTAAATTGATGAACCTAAGTTTCTCCTGACTGCAAACCTAATGCTTTTTTCTAATTTATGCTTTTCATAAAAGTTTCCTTCTGTAATCGGGATTTAAAAACTAGTTCATCTTCTGGGATTTACAGGAACAGAGAATTCAATTCCCAAAATTTACCCCTTCAAGAATTTTCCCTCCTCATGTCTATCCAGAAAGAGGCAATGTGATATATAATTGGCTTACTTCTTGAATTTCTTATATAATAATTTTGCCTCAAATATAAAGAAGGCTGAATTTAGCTGGAAATCCACAGAACTAAATTAAGACAGTGAACTACATCTAAGATAAAATGGGAAACAGTAGAACAGGAAAAAAAATATTTGTATAGTATTCCTCTGATAATGGTTTAGAATCCAAGATACACATATACACACGTACACATATGTATGTATATATAAATATATCATATATGTACTATATGATGTGTGTATATAATGTGTATGTATATATTTATGGGTATATTCTCATACATACAGGAATATACATGTATATATACATATATATATATATATATACATATATGTATACACCTAATAGCCATTTCCCAATAGATTAATGGTAAAAGGATGGAAATAAATCCCAAAAGGAATTGCAAAGTATTTACAGAAACTTTAAAAACAATGTTCTAGATCACTAATAATAACAGAAATAAGATTTAGTTACAACCTAGTAAAATGAAATGAGATACTTAGCTATAGAGTTAGAAGAAAACTTAAAAATGCCATATTCCAAACCACTCAATTTACAGATGGCAAAACTGAAGCTATAGAAGACTTGTCACAGTGATCATAGGTATTAACTTCTGATTCTGACTATACACCTCTTATATACTGATATAAATGTCTTACAAAGGCTGGAATAGGCTGGGATATTCCCTCCTTTGGATAACTTGGTAACTGTGGCCTCAATGCCATCAACATTGGGTCACTTTTTCTGAATAATTAGGCTATTCTAGCTGCCCCTATTTGGAGCAGCCAGGAGGCACATTGGATAGATGTAAGGCTTGGAGTCAGGAAGACTTCCTGAATTCTAATCAGGCCTCAGGCACTTACTAGCTGTGTGACCCTGGGGAGGTCACTTTACCCTATTTGTCTCAGTTTCCTCATCTCTAAAATGAGTTGGAGAAGGAAATGCAAAGCATTGCAGTATCTTTACCAAGAAATCCCCAAATGGGGTCGCAAAGAGTTGTATATGATTGAAAAATGATCAAATAACAAAAAGCTGCTCTTATCACCTTGTTTGCTTTAGCATCATTTCTACTTCCCTGTGTAGCATATTGAGAACTGTGACATTAGAGTTTAAAAGTGAAAGATCTGTTGACATTGATGGACCTAAGTGGTAGATCTATGTGCCTGGAGTCAGGAAAACTGGTTCAAATCCTGCATCTAACTTTTACTATCTATTATTACTTTGGGCAAGTCATTCAACCTCCATTGACCTCAGTTTCCTTATCTGTAAAATGGAAATAGTACTAGCTCTTGTAAAGATAAACTGCAATATTATTTGTACAATGCTTTGCAACCTTAAAGTGCTACATAAACACTAGATATTACTAAAGAGAGATTAGTTCACTACTGTAAACTTGATTTATCTTCCAAACTCTTTTTCTATGTGTGAATCTCTTTCAAATTTCTTGTTTAAATGATTTCTGGATAATCTGGCTTAACTGAATCTCTTCAGGGGTTTTCCCATTACTATGATGCTACAAGATGATATAGTTCATAACCTTCTACTACCCTTCTCTGTAAGATTTTACAAATGAGTTTAAATTTAAAACCAGCATTGTCCTTAAATACCACATCTCTCTTCTTGGCAAGGAGATCCAGGTTTGTTGCCTGAGGGTTTTTTTTTGTTCTTGTTTGTTTCCTTGTGATAGTTGATTTATATTAGTTAAATTTTCTTAGAAAATAGGGTAGGGTTTGCAAATTTTTATATTTTTCCAATTTTCACCATCTTTAGTTTAAATAATTCAGGTTGAGAAAAGACAAAGGGAAAGAAAAGAGAAAAAGCATTTTATTGACCATGTACCAGGTACTGTGCTAAGCACTTTTACAAATATCTCATTGGATTCTCACAAAAACCCTGCAAAGAAGTTAGTATTATTATCTCCACTGTATAATTGAGGAGGAAACTGAGGAAGAGGAAATTGACTTGTCTAGGGTCACACAGTAAGTTTTTGAGGCTGGATTCCAGAATGAGACTTTCTTTAAATGCTCTATCTCGTAATTTGCTTCCTGGTTATTATTATTATTGATAAATTAGCTTCCTTGGCTCCTCTGATTAGGACTTTACCTATATTTCACCTGTTTGAGCTATTGACCCACAGGCTATCAAGTAGAATTGCCTTTCTACATAAGGATTTTTTTCCATATTTTGTACCTTCTCTTTCTGTGTGAATGTATCACTGTCTTTTCCACTATTCTGATTACCTACTATTCTTTTTGAATCAGTGACTGATTTTGTTAAGCAGAGTCTCAGGAGATATTGTGACTTGCCATTCTTTCCTAGAGGAACTAAGGCTTTTGCTCTTCAAAGTATAATTTGAGAAATGATTTCTATAGTGTATTATTGAGTAAAAATTGTTATTGCTGTTATGTTATTTTTCTCATGTTACCATGAAACATAAATTTAAAGATAAAAATGACCTTATAAATATAGTCTAATACCTTTGTTTTACTGACATAAAAAACTGAAGCCCAGAACTCACATGGGAAATAAGTAAAGGAGCCAAAAGTCAAAGCCAGGTCCTCTGACTCCAAATCAAATGTTCAGGCACCAAACCACACAAGTCATTTAATTCTGATGTGTCACACTCTCAGCCCACAGGTGCAGCTTTGGGAAATGTTAAACAAAATAAATAAGCATACAGTATAATAGATGATGTTAAGTTGTGGTTTTTGGAAGTCAGTATGCAACCTAAAGGGATCCATTCCCATTTGAGTTTGATCCCAGTAACTAAATTTATAAATTATGCATTGGCATCACTGTTATTTACCTCTTTACTCTTCTAGCCATAGGTCTAACCCCAGGATAGACCATATTACAAGGCTAAAGGCATAAAATCATCCTGTCTCAGAAAATTACAACCTACAGGGCAATGGCAAAACAATCAATATATCAACCAACAAATCGAATATTTGTGAAGTGCCTACTATGTGCCAGACACTATGCTAGAAGCTGGGAATACTTAGAAAAACAGGGAAATCATTCTTACCCTTTAGTGCTTATATTCTATAAAGGGAAAAAATATGAAAACATATGAATACCTAAAATAAGTGTATATATATAAATACAAGGTAATTCTTGTCTTTCAGGAAACAAATGAGAAGTTAGTAGGGATCAAAAAGGGAGTGGGTGACATGTTGGATAGAGTGCCAGACCTAGAGTCAGGAAGACCTGAGTTCAAATCTAGCCTCAGAGACTCACTATCTGTGTGACTGTGGAAAAGTCACTTGTTTGCCTCAGTTACATTATCTGTAAAATGAGCTGGAAAAGCACTCCAGTATCTCTGTAAGAAAACCCCAAATGGGGCACAAAGAATGGCCTGCTACTGAAACAATTCAACACCAACAATAAAGAGGAATTGGCTTCTGAGTTGTTTTGATAGAAGCTGAGGATTCTAAGAGGGAGAGGTAAAATGGGAGGGAATTCCACACATGGGAGCAGCCTTTGCAAATGCCTGCAGATAGGTGATGGAGGGTTTTATGTGAAAAATAGCAAGATGACTAATTTGACTTGATTGTAGTATATGTGGAATAAGGCTTCAAAATTGGGGAGAAGGGGGGTTTCCATACTGTAAAGGACCTGAAATGTCAAACAGAAAAGTTTGGCTTTTACCCTAAAGGTGATAGGGAGTCAGTGAAGTCTATTGAGTTAGTTACAAAGTGACATGGTTAAATCTATGCTATAGGACTATTTCTTTAGCATCTATATAATACAGAAATTAAAGAGGAGAGATACTGGAAAGTAAAGGTGAGAGCTTATGAGTTCTGAGCTGAACTAATGGCCTTGTTAATGAAGAGTGAAGGGGAGAAATGTGAGAGATGTTCACTAGGCAGAACTGATGAGATTTGGTAAGTGATTGGATATGTGGAATAAGGGAGGATAAGGAGTTCCATCAGTTTCCCAGACTCAGTTTCTTGTCTGTATAATAGGGAAACCCTTGCAAACATTAAAACACTATATACTGTGAGTTATTACTATTTTAATTTTGCATAAAATATATTTCTTTGCAATTTCACCACAAA
Organism: Petaurus breviceps papuanus; assembly: GCF_028583685.1. Taxonomy (NCBI): domain Eukaryota; kingdom Metazoa; phylum Chordata; class Mammalia; order Diprotodontia; family Petauridae; genus Petaurus; species Petaurus breviceps. The sequence continues at coordinate 32,733,576 of NW_027187460.1, forward strand.
GAGAAGGCATGACTCCTTAGAAGTCTTTAAACTCACTGCTTGGTTTTTCCCCTTTTGGATAGCTGAGATGGGGTATCTTCATACAAGGTGACAAAATATTTGCTAACGTTTAGTATCTCTACCAGAAAGAGGTTAGAGTACCTTGCTTCACAGTGCTGCTATGTCCGACTTGTTTTCCTGTCTGTAAAGTGATCAACAGATGGAAAGTGGGCCTAGGAACATAGAATCAGGGCTGCAATAGACCTTAGAAACCATCTAGTACAAGCCCCTCATTTTGCAGAAGACAAAACTTAGTCCTAGTGTGGTGAAATGACCTAACTAAAGTCATGCAAGGAGCAGCCTAATCAGAATTTGAACCCAGGTCCATTGATTGCCAAGACAGTGCTCGTTCTGCTCTATTGCACTAGCTATCTGCTCCCTAAGATCTTTTCCTGCTTTAATTCTATAAGGAGGAACTCTGGTAATTAGAAGGTTAATCAGCTTGGGTCTCCATGACTTCAAACACCTGAATGTAAAGCAGAAGTTGTGTGTGCAGAATAGGACACCAGATATCCAGAGAGATCAAAACAGCTCCATTCATCCTGCTCTGGATGTTACATTGTATCAACAGCACTTCAGTCTCTGGCTCATCTAAACCTCGGTTCTCCCTTCTCAGTTCCAGTCTGACCTCTGGCTTTGGAACACTTCTCCTACATCTGTATGGACATGTTACATCTGTATGTCTGAGAACTGGCTCTTTATTTTTTCACGTGTGAGTACTTAATTTCGAATTGTCCATCTGCATGTGGGACTTTTTGCATCCTCCAGGGCTTCCTTTGTTTTTATTCAGGGCGATACTGGATCTGATGTGGTTCCAATTTATTCAGAGGCTCCAGTTTCGGTCTTTGTAGAAAGCACATCGGATGTTATTAGTTTCATTTCCACTCCTCCACCCTATCTCCATAATGAAGGGCATGCAGAGGAAGTAAATCAGGGCATGTGCATCTAGGAGACATTGGGATGTGTCCCAGAGAGTCTCCCTAAAGTCCTTGGGCAGCTTTTAAACTTTTCAACTCATTAACACAGGCAGCAGATGGGATCTGCTCATAGAGTCGTTAGAACCCTTGGGGCTGAAAAGAATCTTAGAAATGATCAAGTCCAAGGTCTTCATTTTACATGAAACTAATGCCAAGAGACAAGTGACTAGCTCAAGGACCCATAGCCAGTTACTGGCAGAGTTAGGACTAAAAGACCAATCTACATGAATATAGTCTATCATCTTTCTGGTACTGAGCAGTGAATTTTAGTCTCCCAAGTGATAATAGACTTCAGAGGGGAAACAGCTATTGACTATTTCTTTTTCATTTGTCATGGAATTAAAAGTAAAAATATATTATGTACTAAGGTGAGATTTTTTCTCTATAAACATACCAGATAACAATAATAAATAGAATAAGGATTTTAAACCAGTTATTATAAAAATGTTATTCCCCTTTACCATAGTCCACAGATTTTAAATATAAAAGACTGGGAACAGGAAAGTGACTTGTTCTCAGATCATTTCTCTCTCAACTTCATGAAAAAAGCTGAGAATGTGACAATAAGAATAAGTTTGTAGAATGTTTTACATGATCACATTTGATATTCACAACAACCCTGCAGGTTTTTGCAATTGAGGAATCTTAAGCCCAATGAGGTTAAGTGACTTGTCCCTGATCACACAGTTAAGTATTAGAGGCAGGCTGTGAACGTGGGTCTTCCTCACTCTAAGCTTAGCATTCCATTCATTACAAAATAAGCATTGTGCTTTGAAGAAAACTTAGGAGGCTGCTAACTCATTCTAACAACGCTGTTACTTAAAACCTGCCTAGCCTCCTTCTTTGAAGAGGGGTCCCCAGAGGAGCCACTAGGTAGAGCAGTGGACAGAGAAACCTGCCCTGGAGTCAGGAGGACCTGAGCTCAAATCCAACCTCAGACACTTGTAACTTACTAGCTGTGTGACCCTGGGCAAGTCACTTAACCCCAACTGCCTCAGAAAAAGAAAAAAAAGGAGAAAAATGTCCCTCAGAGCCAGTTTATAAGGCCTACAAAGACATCAATCTTATGATGATATTTGACTGAATTCTAGGTTTATACCCGAAACCAGACTTAGCCAGTGGGATCATTCACCTAACTAAGCCCAGATAGGGCTCTGAATGACTATCCTCTATTTCAAAAAGAAAATGAAAGCTGCTCATCAATTAACAAGCATTTGTTATGTGTCTAGGATGTATGTGTCTAGTATATCTCTAGACTAAGTGTTGGAGATACAAAGACAAGAGTGAGAATAATTCCTGGTCTCAAGTGGCTGGCATTCTGTTGGGGACATACCGTGTAACTGTATAAGTATATGCAAAATAACTGCAAACTAAAAACAAAATTATTCCAAAGTATGGGTAGGGTAGGAGGTTGGGGTAAAAGGTGGTAGGTGGTAAGGAAGCAAAGATTTGCCCTCTTTTTTTTTTTTTGACATAACACCAAAGTCAATAAGCCAAAAAGCTACAGGTTTCAAAAATGACAAAAAGTAAAATTCTCAAAAGATTTTGTAGAAAATGGCCACATCATTGCAACAAGGGTGAAGCCTCCCCAGAAGATGGCTTTGAAAAGGGGCAATACATTGTAGTAGGCTCGTTCAAGATCAGGCAAGGTATTTTAGGCATATCTCATACATGGTGTAATTTAGATCCCCACCCTTGATATCATAGAATTTCAGTTAGACGAAACCTCAGAGGTCATCTAGGTCAGAGGTTTGCATGGAAACTTAAAATAATCCCTAGAATAGCCAACCCAGAATAAAATATAATTGGGAAATATTTAATAAAATAAATAAAAATATGACAGAATTTTATATAAGATTAATGTGTAGCTTTTTAAGTCAATATTTAGCCTTCTAGGATCCTTATGTAGGGTTCTGGAGAAGACTTTTGAGGGTCCTTTGGACAGCAGAGATGAAATCAGTCAATTCTTAAAGAAATTAATTCATATTGTTCACTGGAAGGTCAAACACTGAAGCTGAATTTTAAATACTTTGGCTACATAATGAGAAGTTGGGACTCATTGGAAAAGATCTTGATGTTAGGAAAGATTGGGAATGAAAGGAAAAGGGGATGGCAGAGGAGGAGATGGATAGATAGTGTCATGGAAACAATGAAAATACACTAAAAGGGCCTGGTGTGCTGTGATCCAGGGGAGCAGTAAGAGTTGAACATGACTATGAATGACTGAACAACAACAACAACAACAAACACAAAAACAACTTCCATTTGATTTTTGATACCACTGTTCTAGTCACTCCATACCAGAACAAGACTCCTTTTAACTGAATGGAAAACAACATGGTATGGTAGGAATGGCATGGTAGCTGCTTATGAATCAGTGGACCTGGCTTTAAATGTCATGTTTGCTGCTTACGAGAAAATTTGAATTCAAATCCCACCCCTTGGCAACTCAACTAAGTCAGCTGTGCCTCAGAATCTGGGTATGGAACTTAATTGTCTCCGAGGTCCTTTCATAACTGTCAACCCAAGAGGAAGGCTGCACTCTAATATTCTATTTTTCGCCTCCTTCAGCACTTTTATCAATTATTTAGGTAAAGGCACAAATATATGTTAAATTTGCAGATGACACAAAACTTGTGTAAACGACTGATCCATTTGCTACCCCAATACTCAAGATGTGACCTCACAGTAACAAGGTTCAATTTTGGAAATCCTCCCAATCCTTATTAATCACATGGTTAGTGTTGCCCACAGCCAAGTCTCAGGTGCTAATAATATCTGAACTTGATTCCTCTCAAGATTTGATCCAAGGGTATCCAGTCCTCTTAGAAGTCTCCTAGGTTACCATAGGCATGGAGTATTACCTCATTTGAGTCTCACAAGCTGATGTCTGCAAAGAGGCATTAAATAAACATTTGCTCAATAACTGTGGAATTCTAAAATTTAGAGCTAATGGGAAACTTAAAGTTGACATAGTTTAGCTCCTTTATTTAAAACATGAAGACACAAAAGTTCGGAGATTTGAACTGATTAGCCTAAAGTCATACTGACATTTGATTGAGTCTATTCCAAACTAAAACAAGTGTATTTTACATGCCTACCATGTGCAAGATATTGTGCTAGCTGATAAGGTAACAAAGGAATAGGATGCAGGACTGAACTTAGTTCATTTATATAGGGAACTCCCACATCTGGAAATTCCTTCTGCCCATGCAGATTAACCTAGAGCAATGAGTTCTTAAGTGATTTGCTCAGGGTTATCCAGTTAGCAAAGGTTCTTTCTTGTTTGAGAGAGTGATGTTGTCAGACCTGAGCTTTTGGAAGGTCATTTTAACTGTTCTGTGGAGTATGGATTAGAGAAAGGATGCAATGGAAGAGGCAGGAATGCCAATCAGGAGGTTACTTCAACAGACCAGGTGAGAGATGATAACAGCCTGAATAAGGATGTTTTAGTGAAATTAGAGAGAAAGAGAAAGACATGAGAAATGTGGTGGATATAGAATCAGTAACAATTAAAAATTGACTGAAAAACAGATGTTGAGAAGAGGGAAAGATAAGGCATGACTTTGGGGTTTTGAATCTAGGCAACTGGAAGAAGCCAGGATCCCTTCAAGTTTTCTATACTACCTTTCAATGATTTTCCACTGTCTATGTCTCATGGACCATTCCAAAATGATCTTCAAATTCAGCACAGCTAATCTTATCTCAACCTGCTCTTACTTATCCCTTGGGGTCATTAGCCGGAGAATTATAAGGGTAAGAGACTGAATGAGATGTCATTGGTATAGAGAACTCTCTTGGTGAGTGTGGAAAATTGGCACATTTTCTGCAAATTATAAACTTAGAGAGTTGTCAAAAGCACTGAGACATTAAGTAACTTACCTAGGGTCACACAGTTAATACACTTCAGAGGTCAGATCTTTCAACCAGGGCTTCCTAGCTCTGACACTAGTTGTCTACTGAGTACACCATGATGCCTCTCCTTAGGGGTGTAGGGTGAGAGGAACCATCATCATAAAAAAAGCTTGCAGAATAAGGCAGTGCTTTGGAAAAAATCAATCAATCAATATTTAGTTAATGCCTACTATGGGTGATCGTAAGATCAAGAGTTTGATCATGTTTATGTATCATTGAGGTGAGGCTCATGAGAAGTGAGTAGTTTATGGGAATTGAGTACGTTGAGTATTTGAGTGGTTAGTGTATTTGAAGAGCCAATATGTATATTGAAGTCCCCTAGTATGAAGGCATAAGTTGGAGAGGAAAGAAAAATTGTGAGCACAGGACTGAATTCTTTGAGGAGAAGAGTAACTTGGGGGTCTGTAGACAACAGCTACCAAGATCTTGGTTGTGTGATACATGTGAATAACATGAATCTCAAAGGAAAGCAGATTAATGAGTGATGGAGGAAGGGGGAGAACCTAGAAGTGGCAATGGAAAGTATTACAACTCCCTCTTCTCATTCAACCAGGCTGCTCAGGAGAATGAGTGAAGGTGAAGCTGGGACTGAAAAAGGAAGGCCAGAGAGGTTGTATAATCAAGGCTAAGTCAGGTTTCAGTAAGATCTAGTAGATGGAAGGAGGGAGTTGAAGAGCAAAAACAATCAGATGAAGGGAAGCTTGTTATCTGTGGAACAGACATTCCAGAGTTCATGGTGGAAGGGCTAGGTAGCATAGGATGAAACCTGGCTAAGGGAGGATTGTGGGGGATGGGAATGAGAATCAGGGGGTGAGGTGGGGAAGGGGATTTAGATAAAGATCTACAGTAACATTAGTGAGGGAATTCAACAAATCAGTAATCCACTACAGAAACAAAAGTCTAAATATTATGATGCTCTGCATATGAACATTATAAGAGACCCCCATCTGTGAGCCATCTGGTGAACCCTCACAGGACCCATTGGAAAACCACCATTCTAGTGTTGCATCATCAGTATTGAGGCATGGTAGTATAAGAGAATAGAGTGAGGAACATGGAGTCAGGAAGGCAATTCATGTGACTTCTCTGAGCCTCAGTTTCTTTATCTGTGAAAAAAATTTTTAAAAGGTGGGGGGAAGGTGTCATGATACCTCTAGTACCAGTCTAACATGATGTTGTGACAATCAAATGAAATAAGTAAGGCATGATGCAAAACTATTGGAATTTTAAAAGGTTATATAAATGTCAACTATTATTGCCAGCATTGCCAAGGAGCAGTAATTGGCTAGGTGTTTGTAGTACAAAATAAAATTTAAAATACCCTGATTTTAAAAAGCCACTTTTGTGATTTGATTCAATTCAATAAACAGTTTAAAGTACTTATTATGTACAAAGCAATTCTGTCCATGACATTTGAAGTTTTACCTCCATAAACACAAACTGTTTTTTGGTGTCTAGAATGTTCTCCTTTATCACCTCCACTTCCGAGAATGTCTAGCTTCCTTCAAAGCACACAGTTCATGTGCCAGCTTCTATAGGGGATCTTTCTGGATACTCCATGTTGTAGGATTTTCTCTAGTCTTCCCCTGCTTTTACCCAAAAAGTACTTATCATTTACTCTGTATATAGTTTGTATGCACTAATCCTGTATATGTTGTGTCCCCACAATTGAATAGCTCTGATATTTTAGTCATTGGTACCAAGGAATCACTTAATAAATCCTTGCTAAATAAAACTGAATCTGTTCCAAAACTGAAATAACATTAAGACTGGAGTCAGGAAGTTGTTCTTCAGTTGTGGTCAACTCTTCATGACTTAATTTGGAGTTTTCTTGGCAAAGATATTGCAGTGGCTTATCATTTTCTTCTTCAGTTCATTTTGCAGATGAAGAAACTGAGGAAAATAGGGTTAAATGACTTTCCGGGGGTCACACAGCTAGTAAGTACCTGAGAACAGATTTGAACTCATGAAGATGAGTCCTTCTGACTCCAGGCCTGGGACTCTATCCATTGCACCACTTAATCCAACCTTAGACCTCTGATATCTAGCCATCTGACCCTGGGAAAGTTATTTGACCTTTGTATGCCTAAGTTTCCACTCTGCAAAATAGGGATAAGAATAGCACCAACATCCCAGTATGTTGTGAGTATAAAATGAGATAATATTTTGAAGTGTTTTTCAAACCTTAAAGCACTCTATTAATATCAGCCATTGTATCATTATCATGAACATTATTATGTTATTTATAATAATAATTAATAAACAATATAATATTAATATTATTATAATAATCCCTCTTTATAATATCGATATCGGCTACAAGATAAAGTTTCCATTCACCATCCTGTTTGTGAAGCTCCTTTCCTCCCTAAATATGGTCCTGATCTTCTCTTTCAACAATATCACATTTAAATGACACAGAAATGCCAAAGAATAGCAATATTTATGATTTTCTAATTAAATTTAACTGAAAGATACAGATCAATTCAGTGGTCATGTTGTATGAATTAAACTTCTTTGAGTCCATGGAGGAGACCATCTAAACACATAACAAAAGAGACCGTGGATGTATATAAGGAGTTAAGTTTCAGAAAAGTCATATACAAATGAAAATATGCTGAAGGAAAAGCCTTGGGACTTATACAAGTCTTTCTGAAATGCATCTTAGGGTGCCAATAGTGTACTGTGAAATGTACTTGGCCTTGTTTTTTGACGTGCAATCCTTTGTTGGATTTCATAGGTCATTCCTATCTGCCACATGAAAGGACACAACAATTAATGTGGAAGAAGCTATCATTTGCATGAACCCACGGGACTCAGGTTGCAGTAGGAAATGGGGTCTAGCTTACTGGGACTCTAATAGTTAAGCAGCAGTGTTTATTTATTTGGAAACTAAAATAGTGTGAGGTGAGGGATTCAATGTGGTTTAGGAAATGTAAAGACTTGCTTGTGAAATATGAAAAAAAAGTTACCAAAATTAATCTAACTTTGAAACCAAACTTTACAAAGACAAGCTTATACAAATATCACCATGGTAGATTTTTCTATTTGATGAATATACATATTTTATAGATGAGAGAGGCTCTCTCCACTCATCTCCTTGCCAAAAAAGTCGTTTTCCTAAAGCACAGGTCTGAACTTGTCACTCACCTGCTCAACAAACTCCAGTGATTTTTTTTTTACCTCCAAGGTGAAATATATATATTTGTTTTTAAAGCCCTTCATAATCTGTCCCCTTTCTACCTTTCATTTTATACTTCTTTCCACACTTAGATGCTGTGATAGGGACTGATTTGCTGCTTGTCACACTTTTTGTTTTTATTCAGTCATTTTTTTAGTCATATCCAACTCTCCGTGACCCCATTTTGGGGTTTTCTTGGCAAAAGATACTGGAGTGGCTTGCCATTTCCTTCTCTAGCTCATTTTACAGATGAGAAAACTTTTTCAAACAGGGGTAAATAACTTTCCCAGGGTCACACTGTTAGTAAGTATCTGAGGCCAGATTGGAACTCATGAAGATGAGTCTTCCTGATTCCAGACCTGGAACTCTATCTACCAAGACACATACCTTCACACACACACTACACGGCATCAACCAGTTGCATGCCTTTGCCTTGCTGTCATCTCCAGATAGAAAACTTTCCCTTCTCATCTCTGCCTCCTGGCTTCCCTGGCCTCCTTCAAGACTCAGTTAAAATCCTGTTTTCTTCAGGAGATCTTTCCCAGTCACCCCTAGGTTCCTAATAAGTAGCTCTTTCCTTCTGAAATTATCTTCTATTTGCACTTTTGTAAATCTTGTAGGTACATAGTTGTTTTGCATGTTATCTCCTCCACTAGAATATAATCTCCTTGAGGTCAGGGTCTGGGTTTTTGCCTTTCTTTGTATAATTTAGCACAGTGTCTGTACATAGTTTATGTGTAATAAATAGGTCTTGACTGACATTCCCCCCCACTCCCATCACCCAATACCCAGTGCCAAAGAATACTTTGGGAATCAAAGTTAGGATGATTTGGTTCTAAGTGCCCCTGGAAGAAGTATATATGTTAAATCCCTCTTTATAATATTGATATCAACTACTAATGCTGTCTTAGCATTACCTTTTTCGTCCTTCCACAACAGCATGGGAGGTCAGACTCCTCTGACTCTCTCTATTTTATTTCTTCTACATATCATTATTTCATCCAATGTATGCACCCAATATGATTCTAATTTTTGCATTTTTTTTCTTGTTTGTTAGACCAGTGAACCTGGGTAACCAGAGGCACACGGCCAGCCATCTGGTAATGATAACATCAACATCACAGTAGAAGAAGATCAAGGATCCAATAGCCAAAAGGTAATATGGACTATATTTGTGGAACTATGAAGAATATTTAATAGCATGTTTTCTGCTGTGAGACTTATGTTCTCCAAGCTGACAAAAGTAGGTCAAAGATCCCAGGCATATTACATGCATTGCATTAGGCAAAGAGAAAACAACTTTTGGCTCACATCTGTTCCAGATTTTGAACTTGACTTACAACTTTTACTATGATTCTTAGAATCCCTGAATCCTAGAAAATAACAGAAGAAAACAATCCTCCAGGAGGTCGCCGGTCATAGATAGGAGAGCAGGCTGGCTCTGTGCAATCCATTCCCTACCATATGTCCCAGACTCATTGTTAAGCTTACCAGTTGTGAGACTTCCACTACTTCCTGGGTAGTCTGGGCTGTAATCTAATAGAGCTCATGGCTTTCCTTGATATTCATTCTAAACCTTCTTTCCCTTCATTTCATCTCATTACTCCCAGATTTCCTTTTTTAAAAATATTGTGGTAAATCATTCTCCCTTCTCTTTGGTGTTTACACCAGCCTAATATTTATAGACTGTTAACTCACCACACATTAGCCATTTAAATAAGCTATTCCTCTTTCCATGCTTTAGTCTTTCCTTACAAACCAATTCTTTTATTCCCTTAATCATCTATATTCCTCCAGGCTGAATGCCTTCATTTGGGGTTCCTAGAATGAAGGCTGGCTTCCAAGCGTAGTTTGAACCAAGCTGGGTAGGGTAGAAATGAAGCCTTTCTATCCTGCAGTACAATATCTCTGGAGTCAGTCCAACTGAACAATTCACTCCATTCAACAAATACTTATTAAGTGCAGTTGGGGTACCAGGGATATAATGATGCATGCCCAATGTGCACTTTAAAAAATTCCCCATTTCAATATAGGCTGAAATCTGTTCTCAGACCCTCAGTTCTGATTATTTTTCCAGGTTTCTCTTGTTCATTGAATCCTCAAGTTTTACTTATTCTATCCACCACCTTCCCATTTAAAGCTATTTGTTCCCTTTTTAGCGATTTTCTAACTGCTTCCTGACAGGGAGGATTATTTTTTTTTTCAGTCTATATTGGCTCTTTTAGGCATTTGAACACTGATCACACACTTGCAGGAGAAAATCAATTAAATAACAAGTTAAGTACGAACTATATTTCAGGCACTCTACTAGGCACTGAAAAAAGAAAAAAAAAGTCTTAAGAATAAAATAACCATATGGTATGGGGATTATAATAAGGCCTGTATTGCTTAACTCACATGGTTGTTATGTGAGGGACAAATGAGATTATATGTGGAAAATATATTACAAAAATATGTAATAACAAATGTAACTAACAAGCATGTTTTATATGCTGCATTAAGGCTTACAAAACACTTTACATACATTAATATCGCTGTAGAGAACTTGTCTGTTAGTATACTTTTCTGATGACTGTCACATATTCCCAGCACAACTTTGTTGCCAACTTGACTCTGGTTGGTAGAGAGGAGAATTGAGAAGAAGGAAGGAGCAAAGGTTAATGGCCATGTAGAAATAGAAGACTCCTAATGGCTGTGTTTCTTCTGCTAGAAACAGAGGTATATTCTCCTCCTTTGTCTGGATTCTAGAGACTCTCTCAGACAGATCCTTCTCCATTCAGCATTTATCAAGAGCCTGCTCTATGCCAAGAATGGTGCTAGATGTGGAGATTCAAAGACAAAAATAAATCAGTCCCCTGACATAAGGAAGCTTATATTCTTCGGAGAGGGAAATGACATATACACAGATAAATATATACAAAATACACATGGAACTTTCTCTTAATAATGTATGCTGGGGAATTCTTTTCTGTCTGCCACAAAAACAGAAATTAATGGACTACTGCGCTGGAATTCCATGACTATACCACAAGGAAAATTTCTGGTCCTACTGGTGGCCTTAAGGTGAAGGACAATTCTATGAGCTCTGAAGGGCCCATCACCCAACTCCCTTCAGAGCACTGGAATAGTCAGTGAACTTATCATAGCCTGAAGCAAACCTGTGTCCGGGATGTGGCCACTTCCTCTCTGGGTCTTCTTGCCTTTGGGTAAGGACTTCATGAGATCATGAGAGGCAGCTTGTATCTTTCCATTTCCTAGGCACCCTAGCAGGGTATTGGATATTGGAGCAGTTCTACTCAGAAAAAGTCAGGGGCAGAGGCTTCCCTCTGGTGGAGGGGTATAGAGTTACCCACAGAGAGAGAGAAACTAGCACAGATTAAAGAATTTGGCAGTGATCAGATTGAACTCAGTGGAGGTGGAACAAACAGCCCTCTTAAGGAAGTTTGGGACCCCTATTAGGTAAAAATGAAAGAGAACATACCAAACATGAGAGATAATCTGTTCAAAGGGACATAGTTGAAAGAAGAAAGGAAAGAAGCCTTTATCTTATTCAGTGTCTACTATGTACCAAGCACTCTGAAAAGTGCTTTACAAATATCTCATTTGATCCTCAGAACAACTATGAGAGATAGATGTTTGATATTATTGCCATTTCACAATTTAGGAAAATGAGGCAAATAGAGGTTAAACTCAGGGTCACAGAGTAGAATTTGATTTCAGGCCTTCCTGACCCTAGGCCAAGCACTGTACCCACTGCACTGACTAGATGGTTGAGGTAATGCCATGTAATGAATGAACCACTTTGATTAGAATATAGAGTATAGGAATGAAGATAATATATAGCAAGCCTTCAAAGCTAGACTAGGGCCCCATTGGAAAGGCCTTCAAATGCCATCCCCTTCCATATGGGAAGATTTCAGCTATGAGGCTTTGTTTTTCAATGATGGGAAGACTCAAGCTAGGGGCACACCAGGAAAACTGAAATTGCTGAAATCGTAAAGCAAGAGAGACAGAGACAAAGATAGAGATATATGTTGTTGAAATGATCCTGGGATGAGATTCACTCAATTTCTGCAACAAGGATAACCATCAAAGTTTCTACAACACCCCCAATCACTGTTCTGTTGTCCTGATGGCAATGAACCTCTTCTAGGTGTGAGAAGAAGTGGAGAGTGAAGACCCTGAAACCTCAACCATGGAGAATATTATTATGACTATATTGATGAAACTTTTACTTTCATGGTACTGTGTGATATTACCACATGGTTTCTATTCTAAGCTGTCTTGCCTCTACTGGCTGCAACATGAGGCTTCAGTGTTTGGAGAAGGCAAGCGGTAGATGGAACATTGAGTCACTTGGAAATCTAGCATCTGGGAGTAATAGGAAGAGAGTAAAGCTAAGAGATTGTAATCTGCCTTACCTAGGAAGAGAAATCATCCAATGTAGATGTCTAACACATTAGGTGGGGTAAATCCTGTTGTAGGTATTCTGATCTTCATAATAAATGTTGGAAGTAGGTATGACAGTATCATCCCCATTTTACAGATGAGTAAATTGAGGATCCCAGACATTATGACTTAGCCACGGTCACACAGATAATAAATGCCTTAGGAGAGATACAAATCTATACTTCTGGTGACTCTAGGTCCCACACTTATTACACTTTACCACTCTGTCTATCCTAAAGACCTTAAAGGACTAGAAAATATCAGCTGTTATTACAAATAAATAGTTTCTGTCAGTGTAACAGCCAAGCAAATTCTGACTTACAACATCTTTATTTAATTGTGCTATACTAGAGAAGTCTCCAAGTTAACTAATTGAGCATTCATTATAATAACCAAAATGGTTTCTTTCACTAGACTTTCTCTCCTCTTCTGCAAAGTATTATTATTGGTCTAAGTACTGATTGATGGACAGATCTCCAACCTGTTTCCCTTATGTACCCAACTTCCTGGTCTAGAAGATTCTCTTCCATACAATCACTTTCTCTCCATATTTGCTCATTTTGTTGTTTGTTGAATCACTGAGCTGTTTCAGTGTCCTCAGTTGTTCTAAGGAGATTACCCAAAGCCTTTCTCACTTTGGGATGTGTTATTGTGCAGACTTACCTTGTGATTAGCATATGTTCACATTTCCCCATTCCAGAGAGTAAAGAGCTCCTGGGCTGAAAGAAAAAAAAAAAAGGGTTTTCTGTATTCTGGGATCCTTTAAACACAGTCCAGGAGAGACTAGTTACTTTTTTTTTTCTTAGCCTGTCCAAACAGCAATCATTTTTTCAAGACTTAGCTTCAGGCCAATCTTCTGGAAGATACCTTCCTCAACTGTCCTTGATGTCTCCCTTTCCTGAATTCCAATAACATTGATTCTTATTTTCTTTTGATGTTGATTCTCACTCAACCCAACCCATGAAGCTACAACTTAAATTTCATCTCCGATCACCCAGATTCCAGCAATCATTGCCCCCTCCCCATTCAGACCTTACATGTAATTTGTACATCTTGAATGAATTTATTTGCTATTTGTTTGGTTGTTGAGTAATTTCAGTTGTGGCTGGCTCTTTGTGACCCTATTTGGGATTTTCTTGTCAAAGACACTGCAGTGGTTTGCCATTTCTTTCTCCAGCTCATTTTAGAGGTGAGGAAACTAAGGAGAACAGGGTTAAGTGACTTGCCCAGGGTCACACAGCTATTCAGTGTCTGAGGCCAGATTTGAACTCAGGAAAATTACTATGCCTGACTTCAGATTGAACATTGTATCCACTGTACCACAAAGCTTCACTATACATTTATTATGTATTTGAATTACGTTTATCTGCATCTGTATTCTATTCTCTTACTATGTTACTTGTGTAATATCAGAGAAATAATTTACCTTCCGTGAACTTCAGTTTATTCATCATTAAAATAGGGAGTGTGTGGATTAGATGGCTTCCAAGGTTGCCTCTACCTCTAAATCTATGGTTAGATCCATTGGAGTAAGAATTTAGTCTTAGTTAAACAATGTGACTCCTCCAGTAACCAGAGTTCTCTACACATCCAGGCACTTAAGAAATAAGAAGTTACAAAGCCAGAAGGAACTTGAGAGTTTATCTAGATTCTAGACCAAACCCTTGTTCAAAAGAGAAAACTAAGGCCCACAGAGTTTAAGTGACTTGCCCACAGTCAGGATCAATAAGTGGCAGAGGTAAGATTCTAATCTAGGGCTTCTGAATTGAAATTCAGCCCTTGTTCCTTTGTACCAAACACAGTTTAGTATTCAGTAATAAACAGAATTAAATTGTTTCCTTATTGTTTTGAATATATGTTTTATTTCCATCAAGAAAACCCTAAGATCCTTACTTAAATAAATGGCTACTGCTTATATAGACCTATAAATTTAAACACTTAATTTCATGTACATTAACATTTGAGTTTCACAGCACTCTTCATTGTGAGGTAGGTGAGATTGTTGGCCTTGTTTTAGAAATAAGGAAACAGTCTGAGTAAGGTTAAGTGAGGATGACTTTTATATAAGTCACATAAAATTTCAAAGAAGAATTTGAATCTAGGATTTCTGGGATCAGACTACTATCTACTATGCCTGCCAGTAGCTCAATTGAATTATTGATATATTCTACAAAGAAGTAATAACTTGGTCCAAAGAAGCCATATATATGTAGGGAGTGAGCATAACATTTTTATTGTTCAGAATTGAAAGTTGTGTTTTACATATCATATAATAGGCATTTAATGTTTGCTGAAGGAATTATTTTATGGCTTTCTACATAACTGCTTTTTTAATCTACTCAAATTTTATCCAAAACCAAACAGTGATTCTCATCACCACTCCCTATTTTAATGTGTATATTTTTTATATTTGAATATTTGATTTTAAAACTTTCAATTCCAGATTCATTCCCTTCCCCCCCTGCCAGCCACCCCCACTGGGGAGACAAGCAGTTCAGTATAGGTTGTACATGTGCAGCTAATGCAAAACAATAACATAGTAGATATATTGTAAAAGACTGACTATATTTCCCTCCCTCCTATCCCACTTCCCACTTGTTCTATTCTCTACTTTGATCCTGTCCCTTTTCAAAAGTGGGTGCTTCCAAATTCCCTCCCCCCCAGCCTGCCCTCCCTTCCATCATCCCCCCTCTCATCCCCTTCCCCCCCTATTCTCCTGGAGGGTGAGATCCCCTATTTAGTGTATATTTACATCTCTCCTCGAGCCAGATTCAATAAGAATAAGGTTGACCCATTCCCTATTGCCTTCCTATTCTTCCCATCCATTGTAACCATTTTCCCTTGCCTCTTCTGTATGAGATAGTTTGCCTCAATCTGTCTCTCCCCATCTCCTCTCATTATATTCCTCTCACCTCTTAATTTCACCTTTTAAGTATCATCCCTTCCTGTTAAATTGGTCCCGTGCTCTCTATCTATGTATACCTGTAAATGTATATACACACATTCACATATGTATTCATAGGCCCGCATACCCTCATATAAAGACATATATATATTATATATATATATATATATATATATATATATATACACACATACATTTCTAATCCCTTCAACTACTGAGAAAAGTTTCATAAGTTACAATTATTGTTTTTCCATGTAGGAATTTTAATAGTTCAACTTTGATAAGTTCCTTATGATTTCTTTTACCTGTTTACCTTCTCATGCTTCTCTTGCTTCTTGTATCTGAATGTCAAATTTTCTATTCAACTCTGGGTTTTTCAGCAAGAATGCTTGAAAGTCCTCTATTCCACTGAATGACCATATTTTCCCCTGAAACATGATACTCAGTTTTGCTGGGTAGGTGACTCTTGGTTTTAATCCCAGCTCCCTTGACCTCTGGAATATCACATTCCAAGCCCTTGATCCCTCAGTGTAGAAGCTGCCAGATCCTGGGTTATCCTGATTATGTTTCCACAATGTTCAAATTGTTTCTTCCTGGCTGCTTGTAATATTCTCTCCTTAATCTGGGAATTCTGGAACCTGGCTATAATATTCCTAGGAGTTTTCTTTTTGGGATCTTTTTCAGAAGGTGATTGGTGGATTCTTTCAGCCTCTATTTTGCCTTCTCGTTCTAAAACATCAGGGCAGTTTTCCTTGAGGATTTCTTGGAGGATGGTTTCTAGGTTCTTACTTTGGTCATGGCTTTCAGGTAGTTCAATAATTTTTAAATTATCTCTCCTGGATCTATTTTCCAGGTCAGTGTTTTTTCCAGTGAGATATTTCACATTGCCTTCTATTCTTTCATTTGTTTGAATCTGTTTAACAGCATCTTGATTTCTCATAAAGTCATTAGCTTCCATTTGCTCCAATCTAATTCTGAAGGAATGATTCTCCTCAGTCAGCTTTTGAGATTCTTTTTCCATCTGGAAAATTCTACTTTTTAAGGAATTCTTCTCCTCATTGCCTTTTTGAGCCTCCTTTGCCATTTGAGTCAGTCTGTTTTTTAAGGTATTATTTTCTTCAGTCATGCTGTTGATTCTCATTTCATAATTTTCTTGCATTGTTTTCATTTCTCTTCCCAATTTTTCCTCCACTTCTCTTATCTGCTTCTTAAGGTCCTCTATGGCCTGTAACCAGCTTATATTTTCCTTTGAAGCTTTTGGTGCAGGAGTTCTGACTTCACTGTTTTCCTCCTGTTCCATGCCTTGCTCCTTCTTGTCCCCAAAATAGGAGTGTAATGTTGGAATCTTCTGTCTGCTTTGTTTCCTTTACCTGCTCATTTAGCTACTCAATTATTTGACTTTTGGGCTTTTTGCCACAGTAGGACTCTGACACCAGACAGAGGAGTTTTCCTCCCAAACGCTGGGGTTTTCTCAGCTGCCAGAGGTATTAGATGGGTGCCCTCTCTGGGGTCTCCACATGCTCTGGCAAGCTGGATACACACCCCAGGACCTCCACTCTAGACTTCAATCCAGATCCAAGCAGGTTAAAGCAAGAGCGATT
The DNA here is from genome assembly GCF_028583685.1 of Petaurus breviceps papuanus. Lineage (NCBI taxonomy): Eukaryota > Metazoa > Chordata > Mammalia > Diprotodontia > Petauridae > Petaurus > Petaurus breviceps. The sequence goes on from NW_027187460.1 coordinate 32,750,643, forward strand.
ACCCCTCAGACTGGTGCTTGGTCCCCCTACACTCTGCAGGCCAGGAGCTGAAGCCGCCATGTGGCACTGGCAGGCTGTGCTGGCGTCTCAGCAGTTTCTTGCCCTGGGGGAAAAAGCCACGCACTCCCACTTACTGGGTCCCAAAGTCCAGACTGCACTGACCTCTCACTTTGTCCTTTGCATCTATGTATTGATAAATCTGGAAAAGGCCACAGCTGCTACTGATCTGGAGTCCCTGTGGCTGGAGGCTGGTCACACCCACCCTGGGGCTAAAGCCTTGGCGTGGTGATGGGCTCGGCTCCCAGAGCACTGTGCTGGCTGATTCCTGCCGGCCTGCCTGCCGGGCTGTCCTCAGTGGGAGGTTAGCTTCTCTGTGTCATTTTGTGGGTTCTGCAGCTCCAAAGTTTGTTTAGAGTCCCCTTTTTACATGGATTGGGTAGGGTGGAAGCCGGAGCCACGGGAAGGTCGTGCTTCTACTCTGCCATCTTGGCTCTGCCCCTGTCTATTTTATTTTTTACAAAAGAGTACCTTTTCATGTTTGTCTGATATATATGTCATTTTTCCATTCAACATTGTCTGAAGAAGGTTCAAGTCACCATCTGTTCCAAATATTACAATGGAAAGGATCCCTCTCCAAAAAAATAATGCAAATGTATATAGGTCAATATTTAGTATTTTTTCAGTTCTGAATGGTCAGAGGGATTTTAAGAGAAAGTATCCTTATTTCCCTTTCACCTTTATACATGATCAGTATGTACTATTCTTTTTTGGATTTCCTAATTTTAAAGGATTTTATAACATAGCTTAATTTTTCTCTTTTGTGTTGGGAAGACACTAATTAGCCATGTGATTTAATGCAGCCACCCTACCTCTTTTATCTCTGTGTTTTATCTTCTGCACAATGAAAGGGTTAGACTAAATGACCTCTAAGTTCTATGAGTCTACGGATCTAGAATGTCGGGATGTGCTAACTGTAGATAGTGTTCACATTTAGAGCTGTGAAAAAACAATGCTTCCACAGGTGAGGTGGTTACCTAGATGAATTTTACATGGAACTCCATGACTCCTCTCTCTCTAGACCAGTGAATATCGCTATGGCACTGGGATCAGAGCCCCTAAGTAAATGGCACGTTCCCCATCTCAATTACGGAATAAGATCTGGAGTTCTCTGAGAGAACAAATCACTCTAGAGTGGACAGTTATTCTACATTTAAATTAGGATTCAAAGCTCAGTCTTCATGGAATACCCCGTCTGACTTAATTGCCTTGAGAACAGTTATAACTTTAAAGGGATCTTCTGATTTATTAATATGGAGGGCATTCACTTTTTTCCTTTTTATGGAGAAAATATAACAAATTTATTGCTTTTAAAAATAGACTTTATTTTCCATACATTTCAAGTGACTGGGTTCCTCTTGAAATCCTGTTGAAGTTTCCATCGCTTCTAGGATCTCTATTAAACATAATTTCTCTCTTTGCAGAAAACAGATAAAAATATATTTGTTTTGGGAACCTTCATTTTCCCCCACAGCATAGAGAAATGGAAATTATCTTAAAAACCATTTAGTCCAAACCTTTTGTTCAACAGGTAAGAAAACTTAGGACCAGACAGGCAAAGTAACATAGGTGGTCACACAGGTAGTAGGCAGCAAGAACAGGATTTGAACCTAGATTCTGATTTCCAAATCTACTGTTTTTTAAAGCGTAGCACATTGTCTTTTGGTTTTAGTATGTGTCATACTCTTCTCAAGGTCAAATGTTCACTTCTCTGCAAAGTAACAAAAGCATCTCTGTGCTAATTTCATCACAACAATATGTTATACACTACAGCATCAATCTACACACTTCTGGCCTCCTTTTGACTGCTGTTAGCTTTCTAGGAGGACAGGCTGCTTACTTCCAGTTGTCAGGATAAAGCAGAGCAGTGAGCAAATATCTTCTGCCTTGGGATCAAAATACACCCTTTTCTTTTTACTGCCATTGTTATTGCTACAGGTTTTCAGTCACTTTTAGTCACGTCCAGCTCTTCATGACTCCTTTTGGGGGTTTTCTTGGCAGATACTGAAGTAGTTTGCCATTTCCTTCTCTATATCATTTTATACATAAGGAAACTGAGGCAAGCAGGGTCAAGTAACTTGCTCAGAGTCACACAGGTAGAAGTGTCTGAGACTGGTTTTGAACTCAGGAAAATGACTCATCCGGACTCTAGCCCCGCCTCTATTCACTGCTCCATAGAACTGCCACTTTACTACTTGTTGCTATACCAAATAAAGTGCGAGACTTGGAATTAGCTTCAAATGCCACTTCAGATACTAGAGATATAACTCTGAGAAAGTAATTTAACTTCCATATGCCTCAAATTCCTCATCTGTAAAATGAAAATATTGAGCTTGATAGACTCTGAGGTTTCTTCCAAATTTAAATCCAGGGTCTTATGATCCTAAGTCTTACACATTAAAGTCTGCCTACCTTGTAACCTTTGTATCCTCCAGGATGTTCTCTCAATCAGAAATATCAACCATGTACAAGACAACTGAAGTTGCAAGACTTTCAATTGCAGCCCAAAACATATTTAACTATAATTGGGAAACATTTAACTAAGCAAATAAAAATATAATGGAACATAGATGTTAAAGTTATTTTCTAAGTCAATATGCTACCAGTTGCCTTCTTTTCTATTTGAGTTTGACATCAATGCCCTAAATAATACTTCTCTCTGTTTCCAAATTAAAATACTTCTTTTCCTTTAGGCTCTGATTTCTGTCCATTTTTAGGAGGAAAGTGTTCTGATTCAATTATTCTAACTGACAAATGCCCTATGTGGCAGCTTATTTGGGAGATAGTTCCCTGGTGTAGTATATCTCTGGATAGCCATGGAATGGAAACCTGAATTGCTATCTCAGTTCCTGTATTTATCATTATCTGGGTGACATTTGTCAAGTCCTTTAACCTCTCTTGGATTAAGTTTCCTCATCTAAGAAATGAGGTTGTTGTGGCCACTTAGGTCTATGGACAGACTGTACAATGGGTGTTGTAGAGAATATGGTCCTTTATACACATGTTCTCCAATCCTCAACCATTTTATACAGACTAGTGTGTTCCCTTAATGACATTTCCTCACTGCTGATGTTCTTCACAAGAACTATCCTTCTGTCCCACCCTAAGGAGAGTAATCTTCCTAGATTTGAAGTAGATCTAGAGACCAGAAGGAGAGTTTATTCAGAAATAAATAATCATGAGCTGGTTGTCTTGGTTTTAAAAAAAGGGGGGGGAAGAAAGAAAAAGATTAAAGACCTAAAGACTGCTTCTAGCTTTAGCTCTATCATTTTATGAGCTTCCTTTTTTTTTCTTAACTAAATGATCTTTACTTTACTTTCCTGCTCTGATTCACTAACTTCTAACCAATGATATACCTTCATTTGTCCCTGCAGGACTGTATTCTTTTTCAGAACTGAAATGATGACTAATAGGTGATTGCCAGTAATTTGCATAGTTCCTATCACATAATAGGTGCCTAATAAATGTTTATTTACTGACTGACCAACCAACCAGATTCTCTACATCCAATAGGAGGATGTGGTCATACTGCTCAGGGTAAGTCCAAAGCACGATAGTCTGGACACATATTTGGATGTTCCTGATGAATGGTAAACAAGATCAATATCCAGGAGAATGAGTGGAAAGGAAGGCAAAGAAAGCACAACAGTAGAGTACACATGAAGCTTATGCTGATAATTATCGCCCTGCTAGTTACTTGTTCAATTATAGGTCCAAGTCAGGGGGCCTGATGAGGCAAGGTCAATAAGAAAGGTTATGATCTATGAATGTAAAAGGATACTTTTGTGCTATAAGTGACAAAAAGTATGGTTTCAGAGAAACTTGAGGAGACTTTTATAAACTGAGGAAGAATGAAGTGAGCAGAACAAGGATAACAATTTACATAATAACAGCAACATTTGAAAGATAAACAACTCTGGAAAACTTTAGACTTCTGATCAATGCAATGACCTAGCCCAATGCCAGAGGGCTAATGAAATCTGCTAACCACTTCATGTCAGAGCCATGATAGATTCAACACAGAATGAGACAAACATGTTGGACATAACCAAATATGGGAATTTGTTTTGCTTAGCAATGCATATTTGTTACAAGTTTTTTTTTTTATATACCTCCTTCTCTCTGACATTGCCACCACCCCAGCCTAGACCCTCATCACCTTACATATTGCAATAGCCTACTGGTGGCTTTCACTGCCTCTAGTCTCTACCCACATCAGTGTTCCTTCAATCAACTGTCAAATTGAAATGTTGCTAGCCTCCTTCTTCTATCACATACAAGTTATCTTGTCTCCTGACTCCACTAATTTTCTCTGGCTATCTCCCACATTTGAAATTCTTAACCCTCTTCCTTTCTGTCTCTTGGCTTCCTGGTTTCCTTCAAGTCCCAACTAAAATCCTACACACTTTTAAAAAACCTTCCTTGACCCCCTTTAGTGCTAATGGCTTCCCTCTGTGATTATCTTCTTCTATATTATTCTGTATATCCATATATTCTATCTGTCTGCATATTATTTTACATATCTTATATATCCTGTGTGTATATGTATATTCTATATATCTATACATTACGCTATATATTCTTCTATATCATTCTATATCTTGTCCTTAGTTTCTTTGCATTTTATTTTCCTCATTATAATTTAAGGCACTGTGTTTAACATTTTATTGCAAACACCATACACAAGCAGCTTTCCAGAAGAATGCTACTGTGAACAGCTTTTAAGGTTCTGATTACAAAGTATAGTGAACACTTTATTCCATAACAAATCAAAGCAAAACATTCACAGAAAATCAAGGTACAGTATTCACAATATTACATCTCATCACAGAAAAATCACAATATAGTATTCACAACAGCTTATCATTAAAATGGCCACATAGTTTCCACCATAGTGGCCACAAAGTTTTGAACAAAAAACAATCATCTCAAAGTACAATAGCCAAAGTCTTCTACTCATGGGGCACACTAAGTTAACTCAATCAGTCATTTATTCAACAATCGATTACTACATATCATTAATCACTAATTACAATCATTAGAAAATACACAAACTCTCCACCCCCAGATCACTAGTAAATTTACAATCCCTCAGTTAGTACAAAGTATCCACGTCTTCTTTCAGCTTTACTCAGGGTGGTCTCTCAGATTCCCTGGTTCCCCTTCCATGGTCCCAGCTCCTACGTGAATCCACCAAACAATCACCTGGATTCAGAGGTAGACAGCTCCCAGGTCCTTGTCCAGTTCTCTGATCACTTCCGTATTGGAGCTCACAGTGTCCAGTCTATCTAAAAAGCTTCAAAATTTCTGTTCCCTGGAATTCAAGGCTCAACCAAGCCACAAACATACCAAGTCTTAGCATCCTGGTCATGCTTCCTCAATTTTCTGCAGGTAGTTCAAAAAATCTGAATCACCTTATCTAGCCTGGGGCAGGGTGAGGGGTGGTTCCTGGTCTCCTGGGCTTCACTTCAGCCTCCTGGGCTCCTGGGCTCCTGGCTTCCTGGCCTCCTGGGCTCTTGGGCTCCTCTTCAGAAGAAGCTCTGCCACCACAAATTCTCAGGAAATTCTGACTCAGTTCTCAATTCTCATTTCTCTTCTGTAGCTGCTCTGCCTCTAGATGCTGGTCCCAAGAACTTCTGATTCTTCCTCTCTGGGGCTTTTCCTTATATACACACAGCATTAGCTACTTCCTGTTTCAGCCAACCCCTTCCTGTTATGTGAGAAACAGGGGTTCATACCTTCTGTTTCTTTCACAGATTAATTTGATTATTAAGTGCTAAGTACCTACTTGCTTGCCAATACAAAAAGGGGTCTTCAAATTCAAATTACATCACCATCACAGGTGCCTAATGCACTGCCTGGTAGAAAGTAATGTTTAATAAATGCTTGTTGACTGCAAGGTTGTTTTTTTTTCTTTTGTTTGTTTTTTACTAATGGAGATAGGAGGAAGGCAATGGACAAGGGAAAAAATAAATGTTAGTTGAACAAATAAATTTTGTAAATGAAAGAAAAGACAGGATAGAAGCTGGGATGATGATGGTATCGCATTAAGATCCCTCTCTTCCCATAAGACTCCTCTCAGATATAACCTCATCCATTAAGCTTCCAAGAGAGTCGCCCATTTGCTATCTTGATTTGGACATTGGTTTCATTGCAGCTGGAGATACCAGGGGTTTTCTTGGCACTCTCTTGTTTATCATCTGATAGGTAGATTAGAGTGTCCAGCAACATGTCACTCATCATTTTTGCCCTAGTTTATCATAATATCTTCATTGATTGGCATTATAGAAATGCAAGGGAAACTCATTTACCTGCCTTCACCTATTATATTCCATTCTTTCTCCATCCATACTCTTATCTTACTGGACTTTGGTGATCATAGATTTAAAGCTGGAAATCACTTCAAAGGTTAACTACTTAACTAGGTTAGTAGTTAATTAGTTAATGATCATTAACTAATAGTGTTTGACAAATGAGAAAACTGAGGCCCAGAGAGATTATGCCCAGTGTTACAGAGCACATAAGTGGTTTATGATATCAAGAGTCAGGATGCAATTCCAGGTTCTCTGACTCCTAAATTTCAATTGATTTCCCCTGTGTCACTCTATCTCCATGGATTTTTCTACTACTCCATTCTTCCTAATATCTATAAATATGATAAAACTTTTTGGACTGGGTTAATTTTGCTTCCACTTTGCTTTATCAATGTTTATTTTTTTTAAGATAGCTGACATGTACTTGGTACTTCATTTTTAAAAGCTCTAATTTGTAAAAAATTATAAACTTTATTTCATATGAGCCTCACAATGATCCTCTGAGACAGGTGCTTTGTTTTTTCTTATTTTGTATTTGTTTGGTTTTGGTCTGTAGCTGTGATTTCATTTCTGTAAGGTACTCCTGGTATAAAAATTGTCTGTATTCCTAATTCATATTGGCAACTGTTCTGTAACTTATAACTTTAAAGGTAGTCTCAGGTTTGTGACTTGTTAATGGTCATGTATATAGTATTTGTCAGAGTCAGGATGAGAAACCTGGTGTTCATGATGCTAAAGCCAGTTCTCTGTTCACTCTGCTGCTGCTTGAGATGAGCAACAAAGATATTGCTTTCCTCATTTTATAAGTAATGAAATGGGCTCAGACCATTGTCACATAGCTAGTAGGTGTTACAGACTAGATTCAAATCTGTAGTTTTTTTTCATTCTAGGTCTATCTCTTTATCAGATGGGCCATGACAGCTCTAGGATAAAATGCGAACTGCTTAGCTTGGCAGTAGAGGCCCTCTGCTATCCGGTGGGCACCTGGGTCGCACAGTGGATAGAGTGCCAGGTCTAGAGTCAGAAAGACTCATCTTCCAGAGTTCAAATCTAGCTTCAGAGACTTACCAACTGTGTGACTCTGGGCAAGGCACTTAATCTTGTTGCCTCAGTTTCTTCAACCGTAAAAATGAGCTGGAAAAGGAAATGACAAACCACTCCAGTATCTTCACCAACAAAACTCCAAATGAGGTTACCAAGAGTCAAAAATGACTGTAACAACAACAACAAGCAATATAATAGGAGTGTGGTAAAGTGGAGCATGTGCTCCTTTTGAAATCAGAGCACCTGGGTTCAAATACCAGCTCTCTCTCCCATGCCCTGTGTGAGTGACCCTAGGCAAGTTTCACAACCTTAGTTATCTCCCCTTTGAAATGTGGGAACCTGACTAGATGACCCAGGAGGTCAATCTTCCTCCTTTTAAATCTGTGATTTCAGGACAACATTAGCTGTTATCAGGTGAGGTTGAATTCGAGACTGTTAGCAGAAGTCTATCGCTCTTATTCCTCTAGTCCTTTCAAAAGAGTAAAAGGAGGGAAGGGAGGAGAAAGCCCAAGTCAAACTGAGAAGTTACATCTGGCTGCCATACTGAAAGGACACATCTGTATGATAGTTAATTTCATTGAAAGCTGTACAGTAATTATCTCACAATGCACATAAATCCTAGCGGAAATGTTGATTTTTCTTTCCAGGAATTTTGAAGCTGACAGGGTTTTTGCTTTTTTTTTCTCCCTTTCTTGCCAGTGTTTGCTTTTTCTATAAGTTGCTTTTTGAAATGTAATGATTGAAAGAAGCAGGGGGGAATGAAGGCATTACCTAAAGAGTTTTGCCTAAGTAACATATCTCTCCAAGTAGCCAAAAATATGTTCCTTTTGCCAGAGCATCAGTGTCATTTCTTTTGGATATTGAGTCATGGGCTGTCAGAGCTAGAAAGAAACAAAAATAATCTGATCCAAAATCCTCATTTAATACAGGAGGTAACTCAGGGAAAGTGACTTGCCCCAGGTGACACAGAGCCAAGCCAAGAACCCCGCATGGTTTCTGGCTCTTCTGGGGAGAGCTTTGCAACACACTAAACCAATCCAATTTAAAATTATAAAGACATCTTCTTGAACTCATTACTGTTTATATGATAATATTGCCTTTTAAAAATTATTATAAAACACAAAAATTGACTTAGCATTCTCCATAACAAAATCTCAGTTTGTGTCTTGCCAGAGAAAATCGAGACATCAATTATTTAAGTGATCTTTGGACACAATACCACTTACCCAAATCCTTCTGAATATCCAGATGTTCTGGCACATAGACTCAGTGAAAACAAAATGGAGAACTAAGTTTTTGCTGTCTTTGCTAAATCCTTTTGTTTTTTTGGAGAGGAGAGACACTTTAGGTCTAGGGTTTCCGTGCAAACTAGCCCACTTATTATTCCCCATACATATCATTCCATTTTCCCATCCTGTCCCTTTGCCAGATTGCCCCCCCACCAATCCTCTTTCGGTCACCCCTTGGTCCCTTCTATTTCTTAGAACCTCTGCTTCTCTTCAAGGCTCAACATAAGGGCCACTTTCTACAAGAGCCCTTTCCTGATTTCACCAGTTCTTATCCAGTATTACATGACATATAGTTTATGCTTACTTATCTCTGTTCATGTTCTCTCTCCCACCTCATTAGGAAGTGTCAGTCTCGGGATCCCTTCTTTTCTCATTTTTTACTGTCTCTCTTGGTTTTTTCATCAGTCCCAATAGCTTCAATGCTCAACTCTCTGAAGATGAATCCCAGATTTATACAAACAGCCCTAATCTCCCTCCTTGGATTTAGTCTAGCATCTCCAACTGCCCATCGGTCTTCCTGCAACAAGTCTGTCCCCCATTCCAATCATCATCTACTCACCTGTCAAAGACATTTTTGAGAAGTTCAAGTCGAAATGTGTTACCTCTCCCTAGCCCAACCATACACACCAATAAACTCCAGTGGTTTCCTATTGCCTCCACAAACAAATATAAAATGTTTTGTTTGGTACTTAAGGTCCTTCAGTAATAACTTGGACCCTTCCTACCTTTCCAGTCTTCTTAACCTTTATTTACTTCAACATACCTAGATTCACTTGTGTATTTGCTGTTCCTTATACATTTCCCAATTCCATATCTTCCATCAATATCCCCCCATGCATCAATTTCTCACTGCTCACCTCTACCTTCTGGCTTATTTTGTCTTTTTCAAGACTGAGCTGAAATCCCAATTTCTGCAAAAGGTTCTTTTTGTACTTTCCTCCCCATCCCAACCACCCTCAGGACCTTTCTATTGAGATGAATTTCCATTTATAAGTCTCATATATGCATAGTTATTTACATATTGTTCCCTCTATTATAAATGTGAATTTCTTGAAGGTATAGGTCTTTATTTTGCCTTTCTTTGAATCCCTAAAACTTAGCATCATGCCTGTCACATAATATTTAATAAATGCTTATTGACTAGCTGATTGAGCCAAGTGTTCCTGATTCCAAGACTTATTGTCTGTCTACTGTAAGAGTAAGAACATTAAGATAAGATTCACAAAGCATTTCACATCTTTTATTTAACTTGACTCTCAAAAGGACTTCATGAGGTATATGCTATTAACATTCCCATTTTACACATGATGAAACAGGGGTAGAGGTTCAGTGACTGCCTAAGGCCACATAGCTAGTACAGTTAAGACAGGATTCATTCTAGATGGCTAGTTTGTCTCTCTACTCTGCTACCTAGCTACTCTCCTATGTCATCTTTTTTGCTGCTTCTTACTCCATATTCTATATTAATCCAAATAGAGGCCTAACTTTTCCCCTAGATCTGACTTTATATAAAAGCTGGCAATGGTCTGTCAGAGCTTAACCCTCATTGATTTTATTTCCTAGACATGCAAGAGGAGCCTATCAGAACAGCTATGGTGCTGATGTCTCAGGAGAGGAGAAGCAGATTCCTCCTGCTTGTTCACATCAATCCATTCCTTGTGAAAGCACTTCAGATGTAGGGAATTACCTTACATGTGGGAATATCATTTATTGAGTCCTTCACTCCTCCTTCCCTCCTGTATTTTTTTGAGGCTGTAGAGGATAGTGGCACAATAGATTTAGAATTGTAAGAAATCTTAGAAAACATTTCTGGCAAATTATGCAACATTAGGTAAATCTGACTTCTCTATGCTTATAAAATGGAGCTGATGGACTGGATGGCCTCTGAGGTCTAAGGTCCCTTCACAGCTCTAAATCAGTGTTCTAACTCTTTCATTTTACAGATGAGATAGAAATAAGTTTGGGAAAGGTAAAGTGATTAGCACAAAGTCTTGTGAGTAGTAAGGGGTAGACCTGATATGTGAACCCAAGCCTTCTCATTGGAATTTCAGCATTTCCCCCTTACACCATGCTATGTTCAAGGACTGTTAAGGCTGGATGATAAGAGGGGAATCCCAAGGTTTTCTTTCTAAAAGAAAAGTTTGTACTTTTTCCCATGATGTCAGATCTGTTTCCCACTTGCAGGCAGATTGCACCAGGGTTACTGTATAGAGTGATGGAAACTCATCTTTGGGACTCATTATAAGAGGACTCTAAGAGTGGATGTGGAAATGAAGAGATGAGAATGGTGGGATTCATAGAGTAGTAGGGTTTAGACAATCATAACAATAGAAGAGGTCCATATGGATTAAGCTCCTCCTCTAAAGGCCAGGTGGTTCAGTGGATAGAGCAGTTGAACTAGAGTCAAGAAAAACTGAGTTCAATCCTACTTCAGATAACTACTTGCTGCATTGTTCATAACACATCATTTAACCTCTTGATAATAGTTACCTTAACCTTAAAATAAAGATGACTAAATCACAGGATTGTTTTGGGGATCAAAGAAATTATAGATAGAGGTCTATCAATAGATATGCTAAAATAACAGCTATAGATATACTATAACAGTAGCTGGAGTATATCTGTATAATATAGCAAAAGCAATATAGCACTTTAAAGTTTTTAAAGCACTTTATTAATCAGTAAAAGGAGGAGAGAAATAAAGCAATCTATTTCTTTATATGTATATGTGCATGTGCTTTATATTGTTATTAAACCAGGTAAATCCCAACTTCCCAAATCAGTTTGCCATTTTAAGTGTCCCTACATTTCTGAGTGACTCATCTGAAATGGTATTTTCTTGAACTGGAGAAACTTAATTAATGGGGAAAGGTCAAACATAGTGTGTGGTATGAATGAAATAAAACATTATCATGTTGTAAGGAATGAAGAACGAATAATTATAAAGCATTTATTAAGTACTTACTACATGCTAGGCCCTGTCCTAAGTTCTGAGAGTACAAATATAAGTAAATCAGTTCCTACCCTCAAGGAGTTTACATTCTCATAGTAGAAAACAGAATAAAGGGAACCAGAAAGGAGAAAGAAAGAGGATAAGATAAATACACAATCACATAGTTTGGAAATGACTCGAAAATGATGTTACAACCTGGTTTCAGTCAAGATAAAGCTCACCTATCAGAGCTCAGAGTCCTAGGGACCAAGACCAGGGTTTGAGGAGTATTAGAAGGAAGACATCTGGACTGGTAAGCAGCATGATAGAAATTGTCAGAGTGATGTGGATACTTGATTCTAGGCAAGATAAGGTGAAAATGTGCTTATCTGATCCCAGAAATGCAGAGAAATTTAAGATTTGTATGAACTCAATCTGAGTGAAGTAAGTAGAGCCACGTTGATCATATATGAATTTACAGCAATGGGAAAAAAAACCCTAAAAGTTATAGCTGGTATTTATACAGATTTTAAGGCTTCACAAAAAGAAAACCCTGCAAAGTGAATTCTATTTTTATCCACATTTTACAGATGAGGAAACCGAGGATGAAAATGGTTGAGTGGGTCCCAGACAGCAAATTTCAGAGGCAAGATTTGAACTTCAGTTTTCCTGGCTCTAAGCACAGTACTACATTCACCATGTCATCTAGCTGCCTGCTGAAATGAAAACAGATACTACATAATTGTGATTCACATTCATGGCCACAGGAAAGAATGTGGAAATACTCCTTCTCCTGTCATTGTAGAGTCTATGGGTGTAGAATGTTGCATATGCTGTCAAATAGCCTCTATGTTACTTGATTTAACTCTTTTGATAAAGGCAATGCTCTGTCTGGAGCTAAAGTATATCCAGAAATGTTTATGGTACAAAACAAAAGATACCAATGAAACACTATTATCATTGTGGCTATTGTTTTATATTTTTACTTTTGAGGAGATCTGCTTTTAGGGTTAGTTTATATTAGTTTGATTAGTTGATAGTTTGTATTTGGGGGTATTATATTTGCCTCAGTTTCCTAATCTATGAAATGAGCTAAAGAAAGAAATGGCAAGCTACTCCAGTATCATTGCTAAGAAAACCCCAAACAGGGTTAAGAAGAGTTGGATGTGACAGTGAAATGGCCAAACAACACTTTGTTAGGGTTATGGTAGTACAGCAGGAAAAATTCTGAATTTGGAGTCACAGAACAGAGGTTCAATTTCTACCTCTTCTGTTTTCTGGGTACAGGATAAGTCTTTTTATTTTATGGACTTCTGTGTCCTTATCAACAAATGAAAGGGTTAAAAATGACTCTTCCAGCTTTAAATCTAGATACAATGTCAGGTCCTCTTCAGGTCCTGCTCTGCTCCCTCCCCACCTCTTGACTACTGTCAAGGCCTTTTTGCCCGTTATTCCTCGTCCCATCATTCCTTAGTGTTATGACAGCACATTCTAGTTCATTCCCTAGTGTTGTCAGCTCTGAAGAACTCAGAGAACTTTTTTTCAGGATACTATTATCTCAATCACAGAATCACAGAATCTGGGAGCTTCACAAAACGACATTAGTAATCCTCTTAGACCAATCACTTTTTTACAGAGATGAGTGATAGAATCAAAGTATCATACATCTAAAAGGGACATAAGAGTTTCTTTTATTTAACTTTTTTAATTTACAGATGAAGAAACTGAGGCCCAGAGATACTAAGCTATTTGAACAAGGTCACACAGGTAGTACCAGAGCCTCAGTTTGCAATCAGGCTTTGTGATGCCTAGTTTAGCACTTCACCAAAGTCACACAATGAGTTAGCAAGTGAGCCTTCCAACACATCAGGAGGTTTCCTTTGTGTCAGAGGAGGTTGGGTGGGGACAGCCCAGGGGTATGTGCTAGATGTTTAATAGATAGCTCTTTGAAGGGGGGGGGGGACATGTACACAGAACATATACTTTAAGTTCCATCAGCATTATTAAAAGTTGTTTTTTTTTCTGTCACTTTCATAAGTCTAGGCAATCAATAAATCAATATATCAAGCTCTAATTTGTAATATTTGCCAGTTTCTAAGGTATAAATATGTGTACTGAAACCATTGACTTTTTTTATGCAATTGGGGTTAAGTGACTTGCCTAGTGTCACATGCCTGGTAAGTGTCTGGTGCTGAATTTGAACTCAGGTCCTCCTGCACTCCAGGACTGATACTCTATCCACTTTACCACCTAGCTGCCTTTTCTGTTGACTCTTGAGAGCTGGTTTGAGCTGGTTCAAGTATACATATACAATTTCACTAACGTGAGGTATCAAGTCAGCTATATTCCTAGCTGGTCTGATGCCTAGTTTATATCCATTTCTTATCTACTCACTTAAAATACCCTGAGGGGAGAGAATACAAGGATGGAGAAAAATGATAGGAGAGAGGGGTCAGTCAGAAAGTATCTGATGAATATAAGGCTACTGTAGAAGAGAAGGGTTAAGTGGAGCATCACATTGTGGAATCATGGGTAACCCATGGATTCTAATGAAGGCAAATGGTACTCTAAAAGTGAGAATCATGGGAAAGGGGACATTAGTTGCCAAAGATGAACTCTAGTCCCTACTAAGGCTCTCATCAGGTCTTCTCAAAGTTCCAAACCTGTTTCCCAAGGCGTAATTAGAGCAATGAGCAGTAGGAAACCTCTTCATTACATGAATGATGACAATTCAATTGACTCAGGTCTCCCAAAATTCTTGAGGGTTTATAGATACAGGTCAGGGAATTGTGACAGTGTAACTCAGTGATAAGTTCACTGAGTTTGGAGTCAGGGAGCTTAGATTCAGAACTTAACTCCTTTTTTTTGCTACCTGTGTGACCTTGGGAAAGTCACAACCTCCTCAGGTCACAGTTTCTGTATCTATAGAATGAGGGGCTTCAACTAGGTAACCTCAAAGTCCCTTTTATCTCTAAATCTATGATACTGTGAAATAGCATAGGGGCCCAGAGCTGTAAATGCAAGGAATTTACCCCCACAAGCTAGTTTATAAGCTGTCTATTCCCCATATCCCCTTGTATTTGAACATAAAGGACTTTCAAAATATTGGGCATTCTATTCACATCTGTTTCATTTCATTTTTTTCTTCAATTTGGGAATTTGATATTGGGGGGAGAACACAGCTATTATTTATATGCAAATCAAAATTCTTTTCAAACTTAATTGTTTGAAAATCCATCCCATGTTTCTGTAGATACTTACAGTGAAATCTGAGACAACTTTTTAAGTTTCAAGTATTTTGAATTAATAAGGCCAGAGATGAAAGAGTTGGGGCTGATTCCAGCATGCAGCAGACCACACAATGAGTAACCTTTCCATGGGCATATGATATTCTGGTGCCCACGGAGAAAGGAGATTTCCTGAACATGATGGGCTATAGGGGATCCCTCCCAAACTGATCATCAGAGATTAGAAAAGTCCCTTCAGTTTTTAAAACCTGCTTTTGTATTTTCTCCAAGAAAAGCAAACATAAACTATTCTTTTTGTTCTCCCCCCAGACCTCCAAATATATGCCACAGTGCGAGACTGGCTATTGTTTCTTGTCTCCCAGTCCTGTATATAATCCTCACTACTATGGTATTCACTGATCTAACCTTAGTGAGATGAAAATGAAAATTTCTAGGAACAGTCACAAGGGAAATTGAAGGCAGATGGTCTGCAAGAAGTCTTTGCTTTCATCCCTGTTGTCAACCCCAGTGATGCTGAGACACAGGGTAGCATAGAGGAGAGTCCTGAATCTAGTTTTAGAAAGATCATTTAAATCTCACCTCAGAAACAGTCAAGAAACATGTATTATGTGCCCACTGTGTGCCAGACACTTCCTAAGTACTAGTAATACAAAAAAAAAGAGGCAAAAGATAGTTCTTGCTGTTAAGGAACTTGCAATCTAATGGGGGAGACAAAAGTGCAAACTATGTGCAAACAAGATATATACAGAATAAATTAGAGATAAACAATAGAAAAAAAAGACTCCACTATTAAGGGGCAGTGGGAAAGATGTCCCATAGAAAGTTGGCTTTTTGAAGGAAGTCAGGGAAGCTAGGAAGTGGAGACATATATAACTCTATTAACTTTGAGTTACTTTCTTTGCGTCAATTTCATCTTTAAAAGAGTACAAATAGTAGTATTCACCTCATTGGCTTATTTTGAGATCAAATGGGATAGTATATTAAAAAATGTTTTCACTTTAAAGGTCTGCATATACATGCATCATCATTATTAAGTATTTTCCCAGATCTTTTCAACTTTGTCACAATCTCTGGATTTATTTCCTTTGGCATATCAACATTTGTCTCTCTACTTCCTTGCTTCTGTGCTTAGGAGGATCTCATGCTATAGGAAGATTATTTAAAAGAATTAGGGATCTTAAGCCTGGAGAAGAAAAGAGTCAAAGTAGATACCATTAGCTGTGTCCCATTATTTAAAGAGCTATTGTGTGAAACAGCAACCAGACATTCTGTTTTACCCCAGCTAGCAACACTGGCAGTAATGGATGGGTATAAACTACAAAGAGATGAATGAAACTGAAAATTTCCTAATAATTAGAGCTATCCAAACATGGTGCAGGAGGCTCCCTGGGGAGGCGGGCAGTGTGTTCTTCCTCACTTGAGGATTCAAGCTAAGTCAGAAAACCACTTGTCAAGTATGCCTTACAGGGGAATCATTTTCTCATTTCAGTTAGGACCAGATGACTTATGAGTCACCTTTTAATTCAGAATTCCTGTATATTTATCTATGTGAAGCTTTATATCACATATTGTTTTGATGCCATAGTAGTATTGAATTTGGAGATGAAAAGGACCTTGAAGATCATTTGATCCAAATTTCTCATTTTACAAATAAGGCAATATCAGCCCCGAGATGGTAGTAAAAAAAAATCATTTGAGAGCAGCTAGGTGGTGCAGAGGATAGAGTGCCAGACCTAGAGTTAGGAAAACTCATCTTTGTGAGTTCAAATCTGCCCTCAGACACTTACTAGCTTTGGGACCCTGAGTAAGTCACTTAACCTTCTTTGCCTCACTTTCCTCATCTGTAAAATGAAATGGGGGTGGCTAGGTGGTGCAGTGAATAGAGGACCAGCCCAGGAGTGAGGAGGACCTGAGTTCAAATCTGACCTCAGACACTTAGCTACTAGCCATGTGACCTTGGGCAAGTCACTTAACCCCAATTGCCCTGCCTTTCCCCCTCCAAAAAGCAAAAAATAAAAATAAATAAATAAAATGAAATGGAGAAGGAAATGGCAAACCACGCTAGTATCTTTGCCAAGAAAGTCCCCAAATGGGGTCACAGAGTCAGATATGACTGACGTGACTCAACAATAACAACAAAAATCATTTATTAAGTGTCTGGTACGTGCCAGGCACTGCCCAAGCACTGAGTGACTTGCTAAGAAATTTATTTGCCTGAAGTCACACTAAAAGTATCAGCCCTGGGATTTGAACCCTGTTCTTTTCATGCCAGAACTCTTTTCACTATAATGTACTACTTTACATGCTAAAATTCCCTTTATATTTAGGGTTCTTCATCTCTTGCTATCAGAATTTCACTACTTTTTGTGTCTGCATATTTTACTCCCAAACCACCACAAGCACAAAACAATGTTAAGTACATCTTGTGACATTTAAAGATTAGCAATGTGACCCAGACCTTTCAGTGTCAGTTGTTAAGATGTCTTCACTAAGCCCTAAAACATCTCATTGACTTGGTTTTCAGTATTCTTCTAGCTCTATGCCTTTCCTCTCTTCTCTACTTAACCTTGACATTTTTCCCTTTAATCTCCCCATTAGACTTTAGAGAATATGCTTGTCTTGCCCTCCTGGATGCAATACTCTCTATCAGCAAAATACATGTGTAGAATGACAGAAACATAGAATTTTAGAGTTTGAAGATACCTAATTGACCATTGAGTCCAACTCATAAACCCACAAAGAAACCCTATTTAAACATACTCAGTAAGCAGTCACCTAGCCTCTTTTTTGTTTTTTCCCTTTTTGGAGTGGGGGAAGGCAGGGCAATTGGGGTTAAGTAACTTGCCCAAGGTCACAGGGCTAGTAAGTGTTAAGTGTCTGAGGCCAGATTTGAACTCAGGTCCTCCTGACTCCAGGGCCAATGCTCTATTGACTCCAGTGCCGATGCTCTATTCACTGTGCCACATAGCCACCCCCACCTAGCCTCTTCTTCTTCTTTTTTTTTTTCAAAGCAATCGGGGTTAAGTAACTTATTCAAGGTTACACGGACAGTTATTTCTGGGTGTGGTGCTAAGTATCAGAGCCCAGATTCGATCCCAAGTCATCCCGACTCTGGGGCCAGTGTTCTTACTCACTGCTCCACCTGGACACTCCTAAGCAATTGGGGTTAAGTAACTTGCTCGAGGTTACACAGCCAGGTGTTTCTGGGTGGGTGCTAAGTGTCTGAGTCTGGATTCGATCCCAGGTCATCCCAACTCTGGGGCCAGTGCTCTTACTTGGTGTGCTACCTGGCCACCCCCCCCACCTAGCCTATTCTGGAAGACTCCTAATAAGGGAGAACCCCACACCTTTTCTAAGAGTAATGGGCTTACTTATACTTCCTTTAGGGGTATGGGCAAAACATTTATCTAAAGCTTGTCACGGAAAGGGTGGATTTTAGAAATTCATATTCAACGATAAAAAGAAAGAAAGATATCATGAACATAGCCCTGAATTTAAATTCCAAGTTTTTTGTTTCAAATCTCAGCAGATGAGATTTGGGGTTACTTAATTTTCTTCTTGAATAAAATAAGGGAGTTAGAGAACCAGATCTCTAAGGGTCTTTCTAGCTTTAAATTCCCATGATCCTAGATGATAGGCAATACACGAAAAGATCAATGGTAGTGGGCAAGGAGTAGAAACACAACATGCCAAGTTAAGTGGGAGAAGAATGTTAAGAAAAAAGATCTCTCTAGAAGATAAAAAATTAGAAGGAGGGACTTTAAAAAATATGTTTGAGGAGCTATTGTAGGTAACTAAGGGAATCACAGAATCAGAATCTCAAAATTTCAGACCTATCCAATGGGACCAATGAAGATACCTGGATCCAACCCTATCTGAAAAAGAATCTCTTCTAGATCATTCCTAGTAAGTGGTCATTTGACTTAACTTGCAGACTTCCCCCTTGCCCTGCCCCCTCCCCAAGGAAATCCATTACTTCTTAAGGCACCTTCTTCCATTTGTGGATTCTTGTAAGTATTAGCATCTGTTCCACTCTAAGACCCTCTATTTACCTCAAAACTAAATTTGACTTTTTATACCATTATTCTCTTTTCTTAGTTCTATTCTTCTGTCCTCTGAGGCCAAGGACAACGAGTTCCATCCATTTTCCATATGATCCTTTTTTAAAGTTTTTTTTGTTTATTTGTTTTATGTCACATTGATTTTTTTTTTTAATGCCACTAGGCTCTCCCTTATTAAATAAATTTTACTGGATCTTTACACCTTCTTCAGTTTATTTTTTAAGCTGACATTAAAAAGGAAAAAGAGAAAAGTAGTTTACTCAAACCAACACATCAATACCATTTGGTAGCATATGCAACAATCAATACCCATAGTGCCCCACCTCTCCAAAAAATGGAGGGAGGTGCATTTTTTCATCTCTTCCCTGGGGCCATGCTTGGTCATTATGTCAATTACTTAATTAAAAAAAAAGAAATTTTGTCTTTATATAACCTTAATTTACAAGTATATCCCTCTCCCCTTTTCTTCCTATATGTACTTCCTACAATTTTGGGGAAGGGATTGTGGGGGATACTCAGAAAAAAAAAAAACTTACCAACATATCAACCAAGTCTAATGTTTTGCACTGTATTACACATTCATAATTCCCAAAGCTTATAATAAAGGGAAAGGAATGAAGTGTTCTCTTTTCTTTGGGTCTAAATTTAATTATTATAATTTCATAATTTCAAAGATCATTGTTGCTATTCTTCCTAATATATGCTGTTATATTCATATGTGTTGTTTTCTGGGTTCCGTTCATATCTCTTTGCATTAGTTCTTTATCTTCTCACACTTTGCTTTATTTTTTTCATTTTTCAAATTCTTTATTAACTTCTGATTTACATCATTCATTTCTTCTAGATTTTGAGTTATGATTTTTCCCCGTTTTTCTCCTACCCACCACCCCAAAATAGCAGTCCCATAGGATATGCCCTCCTCCAATCTGCTCTCTCCCATATCTTCTTCCAAACCCCCTTCGACTTTTCCAGTAGGGCATGGTGGATCTCTATGCCCCAGTGCTTGTATATCTTATGCCCCAATTACATATGTTAAACATTTGATGTTAAAACTTTGAATTCCAGATTCCCTTCCTCCCTTGTCCACCACCCTTACTGGGAAGATAAGCAATTCAGTATAGGTTGTACATATGTAGCTAATGCAAAACATTAATATAGTAGATATATTGTAAAAGACAGACTATATTTCCCTTTCTCCCATCCCACATCCCACTTGTTCTATTCTCTACTTTGATCCTATCCCTTTTCAAAAGAGGGTGCTTCCAACTTCCCTCCTCCCCAGCCTGTCCTCCCTTCCATCATCCCCCCTCTCATCTCTTTCCCCCCTACTCCCTTGTAGGGTGAGAGACCCTATTTAGTGTGTATGTCATTCCCTCTCCAAGCCAAATTCAATGAGAATAAGGTTGACCCATTCCCTTTTGCCTTCCTATTCTTCCCCTCCATTGTAACCATTTTCCCTTGCCTCTTCTATATGAGATAGTTTACCCCATTCTGTCTCTCCCCATCTCCTCTCATTATATTCCTCTCTCACCTCTTAATTTCACCTTTTAAGTATCATCCATTCCTGTTAAATTGGCCCTGTGCCCTCTATCTATGTATACCTGTAAACATATATACATACATTCATATATGTATTCATATACCCGTATACCCTCCAATATAGACATATATATTTCTATTCCCTTCAACTATTTTCATACTGAGAAAAGTTTCATCATTTACAATAACCGTTTTTCCATGTTGGAATGTTAATAATTCAACTTTGATAAGTTCCTTATGATTCCTTTTCCCTGTTTACCTTCTCATGCTTCTCTTGCTTCTTGTATCTGAATGTCAAATTTCTATTCAACTCTGGTTTTGTCAGCAAGAATGCTTAAAAGTCCTCTATTCCATTGAATTACCACATTTTCCCCTGAAACATGATACTCAGTTTTGCTGGGTAGGTGATTCTTGGTTTTAATCCCAGCTCCTTTGCCCTCTGGAATATCTTATTCCAAGCCCTTCAATCCCTCAGTGTAAATGCTGCCAGATCCTGGGTTATCCTGATTGTGTTTCCACAATATTCAAATTGTTTCTTCCTGGCTGCTTGTAATATTCTCTCCTTGAACTCCAGAACCTAGATATAATATTCCTAGGAGTTTTCTTTTGGGGATCTTTTTCAGGAGGTGATCAGTGGATTCTTTCAACCTGTATTTTGCCCTCTGGTTCTAAAACATCAGGGCAGTTTTCCTTGAGAATTTCTTGGAGGATGATTTCTAGGTTCTTTCTTTGATCATGGCTTTCAGGTAGTCCAATAATTTTTAGATTATCTCTCCTGTATCTATTTTCCAGGTCAGTGTTTTTTCCAGTGAGATATTTCACATTGCCTTCTATTCTTTCATTTTTTTGGATCTGTTTAACATCATCTTGATTTCTCATAAAGTCATTATCTTCCATTTGCTCCATTTTTATTCTGAAGGAATGATTCTCCTCAGTTAGCTTTTCCACCTGACAAATTCGGCTTTTTAAGGCATTCTTCTCCTCATTGCCTTTTTGAGCCTCTTTTGCCATTTGAATTCGTCTATTTTTTAAGGTTTGATTTTCCTCAGACAGGCTGTTGACTCTCATTTCATAATTTTCTTTCATCATTCTCATTTCTCTTCCCAATTTTTCCTCCACTTCTCTTATCTGTTTCTTAAGGTCCTCTATGGCCTGTAACCAGCTTGTATTTTTCTTGGAAGCTTTTGGTGCAGGAGTTCTGACTTCACTGTCTTCCTCCTGTTCCATGCTTTGATTGTTTTTGTCCCCAAAATAGGAGTCTAATGTTGGGTTCTTCTGTTTCCTTTGCCTGGTCATGTTGCCACTCAATTACTTGACTTTTGGGCTTTTTACCAAAGTAGGACTCTGCTACCAGACAGGGGAGCTTTGTACCAAACAACATTTCTATCTCTCCAGTACTCTTTCACTTTCTCTCACAACACTTCTTTCTCCACTCATGAAGCCACCATCCTAGTTCAGGTGTTTATCTCCTATCACTTTAACTCTTGTAATAACTTGCTCTGTTAGAAACTTCAAGTTTGTCTTCTCTGTAATACATCCTCCACACAGACACCAAAATGGTTTCACTAAAGTTCAGGGTTGACCAATGTCATTCCCCTACTCAATAAACCCCAGGGGCCCCCTATTACTTCTAGTACCAAATATAGACTTCTCGGTCTGACATTACAATGTCTTTGTAAGCCTGAACCATCCTTAGCTTTCCAACCTTCCTACACATTACTCCCTCCACACATACTGTGATCTAGCTATTCTAGAGAACGTGTTGCTCACACACAATACTTCATCACCCTGTGCCTAGACTTTGCAGTGGTTGTTCCTCATGCTTAGAAGGTGCTCTCCTTTCATCTCTACCACTTAGAACTTCGGGATCTTATAAAACTTAGCTCAAATGCAACCTTCTACTTGAGGCCTTTCTTGCTCCCCCTCCATATCCCTTTCCCCAGCTACTAGATTTAGTACTAAAACTAACTTCTATGCATCGTGTATACTCTCTATATATACTCAAATCTATATAAATTGTCTCCTTCATTAGAACATCATCATCTTAAGGGAAGGGAGTGTTTCATTTTAATCTGTGATCTCCTGTGCTTGGTGTAGCACTTGGCACAGAGTAGAGGCAGCTATGTGGAAAAGGGCATAAATTGCCAGGCCTGGAGGTAGAAAGAACTGAGATCAAGTCTAGCCTCAGGCTCTTAGTTGTATGACCATAAGTAAGTCACTTAACCTTTACTTGCCTTGGTCTCTTCATTTGTAAAAGGAGGATAATAACAGCACCTACCTCCCAGAGTTGTTGTGAGGACCAAATGAGCAATGTGTAAAGGGCTTAGCGCAGTGCCTGGTACACAGCAGATGTTATATAAATGTTACCTATTATTAGTAAATGCTTGTTGATTGATTCTGCTGACTTCACTCTGCATCCATTACAATAAAGCCTTCCCATGCTTTGCTGAAATTTTTATATTTATTGTTTTTGTATTATGATAATATTCGATTACACTTATGTATCACAATTTGTTTAATGATTTCTCAATCAATGGACATTTACTTTGTTCCTACTTCTTTCCTACTACAAAAATGTACTGCTAAAATATGTTTGGGTGTAGAAGTGAGATATCTCGTCCAAATAGGATAGACATTTTACTCTCTTTCTTGACATAATTCCAAATTACTTTCCAGAATGGCTGGGACTGTCAGAAATAAATTAGTGTGCCTCTCTTTCTAAAATGGTTTCAACATTGGCAAGCAACATCTTTTGTTATCTTTGCCAGTTTGCTGTGTCTATGAGGAGAAACTTGATCATTTTGACTTGCATTTCTTTTATGATTTATTTGACTCAATCTTTCATGTGATTAATAGCTTGCAATTTTTCTTTTAACAATTTTTTTTTCGTATACATTGACCACTTGTCAATTGGATGGAAAGTAATTTTCCCATGAACTTCCTGTATTCTTATCTTTCTTCCTCATATAGAGGCAACTGGTGGCACAATGGATAGCTCTCTGGGTCTACTCTTGGATAAGGAAGACCTGGGTTCAAATTTGGCCTCAACTACTTACTAGCTGTATGACCCTGAGTAAGTCATTTAACCTCTGTTTCCCTCAGTTCCTCAACTGATGGAGAAAAGAATAACATTGACCTTGCGGGGTTGTGTGAGTATCAAATGAGATAATATCTGTTAAAAGAAAAAAAAACACTCAACACAGTGCCTGATAAATAGTAAATATTATATACATGTTTATTCCTTTACAGTTACTCTAGTTTTATTGATTTTGTTTATCAAATAAAAAGAAAAGAAAAAGAAAAGAACTTTTCAATGCAATTGAAATTATCTATTTTTTTCTTTTATAAATGCCCATATCCCTTGTTCGGATAATAAATCACCCTCTAGCTACATTTCTTGGAAAGGGACTTTTCTTTATGGTGTGATATAGTAAGTCATAAGGTAGAGATTCAAGTTCACATCTTCTCACTCCAAATTCCATACTCTCCTGAAAATATTATCCTGATCCTATATATTAGAAAATGAGAATTCGAAACTGCAGAGATGGAATTAGTATGGGACATCAATTCTCCTCCCTCTAAACTCAGTCCTGTTTACCTTATACTATTGCTGTTTTATACATTATATTAGGTCTTCTCTGGCCATGCCCTCAGAAGAGGCTATCCATAAGTCAATTTTTGTACTATATACATGAGTTATACTAAAAATCACACTGTAGTCAGAAAACTTGGGTTGAATCCTGGCCCTGCAG
Source organism: Petaurus breviceps papuanus (assembly GCF_028583685.1). Taxonomy (NCBI): domain Eukaryota; kingdom Metazoa; phylum Chordata; class Mammalia; order Diprotodontia; family Petauridae; genus Petaurus; species Petaurus breviceps. The sequence goes on from NW_027187460.1 coordinate 32,774,879, forward strand.
TTTGCTGCCTAAAAGATCTTGGATAGGGCAGCTAGATTACACCATGCCTAGAGTCAGGAAGAATCATCTTCTTCAGTTTGAATCTGGCCTCTGCTACTTACTAGCTGTGTGATACTGGGCAATTCACTTAACCCTATTTTCCTCAGTTTCTTTATCTATAAAATGAGCTAGAGAAGGAAATGTCAAACTGCTCCAGTTTCTCTGTCAAGAAACCAAATGGGGTGGCTAGTTGGCGCAGTGAGTAGAGCACCAGCCCTGAAGTCAGGAAGACCTGAGTTCAAATCCGGGCTCAGACACTTGACACAAGTACTAGCCATGTGACTTTGGGCAAGTCACTTAACTCCAATTTCCCTTCCCCCCCCAAAAAAAAAGCAAATCCCAAATGGGGCCACAAAACATTGGGCATGACTGAATAACAACAATGATCTTCAACAGGTAACAATCTCCTTGGACTGTAAATTCCTCAACTGTAAAATGATGGTGTTAGCTTAGACAACCTCAGAGGTCCTTTCTGCCTCTAAATCTATGATTCCATGTGCAGCCAGGATACTTAGACATAGGGTTCATGAATTAATTTAAGGGCATCCATAAGTTTGGATGAAAAAAACAATTATGGGGCACAGTGAGTGGAGCGCTGGCCCTGGAGTCAGGAGGACCTGTGTTCAGATTTGGCCTCAGACACTTCACACACACACACACACACACACACACACACACACACACTCACACACTCACACACACACAAACTAGCCATGTGACCTTGGGCAAGTTACTTAACTTAAGTTACCCAATTGCCCTCGAAAAAGCAAAAAAGAAAAAGAAAAAAAAACAATTATATCTTTACTTTCACTAACATCTGATTGAAAGTTATTTGATGATTTAAAAGTGTTATTCTAAGAAGGGGTCCATAGGTCTCATCAAACCACCAAAATGGTCCATGACACACAAAAGAGTTATGAACTCCTAATATACAAAAAGTTGTTTGTTGTTATTTTTTTGTTTCCCCCTCTTTCTTCTAGTTTATATATAACTCTCTCCCTCCTTAAATTATTCTGTGTTTACTTTCCTGTTCACACATTCTATTTCCTTTCCTTGAAGAAAGCATTTTTTTTATCTTGTCTTTGTACTCCCAGTACCTACCTACCATAGTAACTTGAACCTTGTACCTTGGGATGGGATGAGATTCATATATATTTTTTTAAATGACACAAAAAACACAGGAGAGTAGACTTCTTTAGTACTATTTGTTTGAACGGTGTTGAGATCCCAGCTTTAGGATTAGGGTTGACTAAATCAGTGGGGTCTGATGGTTGAGTGTGCCGGTGTATCAGCAATGCCATATTCACAATGCCTATAGAGATTACAAATATGCTGATATAATTATCCATCACAAAATACGTCATGCTTGCCATATGGGGAAATAAACTAGAAAATTTATTAAGATACCAAAAGACTGAGTCCCAAAACCAGAAAGTGAAAGCCATCAGAGTAGTTATGACATTGGCACAGGTAGATAAAGTAGAAAGCACCCACATTCTCAAGCCTTTAAAACAGAATAGGCTACCTCAGGCAAAGGTCCTCCTCTCCCCACTCACAGCAACCACCCAGCGTCCTGGAAGAGCGCTCCCAGCAGCTCCGGCCCCTGGCAGTGCTCAGCAGGAGTCCTAACTCAAAAAAAAAAAAAAAAGGCAACCGCCACCAACTGCCAACCGCAGGACCGTTAGCTCGGCTTTTCACTTTCTCTTGCTCTGCTATGTCAGCACGTCCATGGGGCATGGGAGATCTTTAAATCCCATAACCCTTACAGTCGGTAACAGCTGAGGCCTGGAGAACGCCAGTGACAGGCAGTCAGCAGGAGCTCCATGTCTATGGCTTAAGTCCCTACAGCTGTGGAGCATTCCACAGCAGGGAGGAGAGCAGATTTCCAGACACTGATGTCCACAGACCAGGAAGGACTTGGTGGTAATAGCCATTCTTGGAAATGGAAACTTCTCAAACTTTTAGAAGAGTCCAAAGTCACTAAAACTAAATGACAAGTCCTGGGAAAGAAATGTAGGTCAGAAGCAAGCTTAGGCTGTACAGAGCTGTCCTTGATGCTGGGTAGGGAAAGACTGGAGGCAAGCGAATCTGACAGTTTCCCTGTGAGTCCAATTGTGTGTTGAAGGTTCTAGCAGCTCTGAAAGCTCCATGCTTCCTAGTCCTCAAAGAAGGCTGATAGTGTTGGGTTATGACTCATAGGAAGAAAGAAAATGTGTGTGTGTGTGTGTGTGTGTGTGTGTGTGTGTGTGTGTGTGTGTGATTTTTATTTAAGAGCAGGTTGGACTAGGGGCCACTAGATGGTGCAGTGGATAGACAAGCAGCCCTGGAGTCAGGAGGACTTGAGTTCAAATCTGACCTCAGATACTTACCAACTGTGTGACCCTGGGTAAGCCACTTAACTCTGATTACCTTCCAAAAAGAAAAAAAAAAAAGAAACGAATGGATTGGACTAAAATACTTCTGTCTAAACTTCAGTAGAAGACCTCTGTGATTCTGAAGGAGTATCCTATAGGCAAACCTGTGAAAGGTTTCTCTCCAGAAGTTCATGCCAGCCCTTTCTCTCCTTCAAAGAACTGAGACTAGATAGCCTTATTAGGAAAGGAAATGTAACAAAGAAATGGCTACTTCTTCCAGGGTATTACCATACCACCTGAGAGTCACCTACCTTCCTATGGATGTTTTAAGATTCAGATTATTTTCCCAACACTGGACTAATTTTTTTTTTCACATTGCTCATACTTAAGTTGATTAATTCTGAGGTTTAGTCTGTGTGAATACACTATAAGTAGCACCCTCTCTGGGATATACCTCCCCCTTTACCAGTTTGGCACTCACAGGTTACAGGTTGTGTTCCCAGCAAATTATTTCTCCCATAAAATTTGGATATTGCTTCTCATAGCTACATGCAGAATCAATGGGAAGAACAGACACTCATCGAGGACATGAGTAGTGAGGCAGGCACATAGGCCATGCAGGAGGCCAAGGCCAGTCACATCTCTGGCACTGTACAGCCTCAGAGTTCTTTCTCATGCAGTTTCCTCAAGGTACAACATTTCTGCTGGATGGATCACTTGACTAGGCTCCAGAGACCTGGTATTCTTCATGACTCAAATTCTTACTGCCAAGGCTAATTCTCTCTTGAAGTTATAGCTGGCTCACTTCCTTCCACCTGGAGGTCACACTCCTTATAACTGCTTCAATTGTCTCCTGACAGAGTATGTCCTACTTTTTGAAAGTCACAAGAGATATGACCTATGCTTAGCCAGCAAATAGCTAGCTGATCTCTTCATTTTTTTCCAGGAGAACTTGTTTGCTTTCAGTAAAGGGGTGACAGAGCATAAGCACATATGTTTACTCAGTTCCTAGACATTTCCAACCAGGCCTCCTGTCCTCCAACCATCATTCTCACCCCTTCACACCAGAATCTTGGACTCAAGCCCCAGGAAATTTGGCTTTGATAAGTGAGCACTCACTTTATCTTGCCAGAACCGAGCTACCATGTGACTTCATGGCCATCTCTACTGCATGTTGCCCCCCCCCCATATGGTTAATGGAATATAAGCTCTTCCCCATCTACTGATAGGCCTATGTGACCACATTTGTTCCTTTTTTTCCCTTGGAACAGGGCCTGGGTTCCCAGGTCTAAAGGTACACAGGTATTTCAATTGCAGATGTTTTGCTGCTTTGAGGTCCAGCCCAGTTCAAACTGTGACATATCTTAAGTCACATAGAGCCTTTTCAGGGAGGAACTTGCCTAAGGAGAAGCTTGCTTGGGGGGAAGCTTGCTTAGGGGGAGGCTAGCTTGCAGAAAGACTTTTACATCTTTTGCTACTGAACCAATTAGGCACAACATGGGTTGTGATGCCTTCTGGCTCTGAGCCTATTAGTCAAAAGTGTGTAGATAGATAGATAGATAGATAGATAGATAGATAGATAGATAGATAGATAGATAGATAGATAGATAGATAGATTGGATAGATTCTGAGCTGAGATTTTGCTTTGGGGATCACTCATGGGAAGAATATTCACCTGAGGTCTTTGTGATTTGGCCAGAAGAGATTCTGGGTAGCCATTATTAAGCCCCCCACCCCGTCTTGTGGATTCAGATGTTGGTGTTCCCTAGTCTGGTGATTATATATCTATTACTTTGTTTAGACAGTTGGATCCCTGTCCATTCAATTCTTTCTTGGATACTCACTTCTCTCTACTTTTATATCTTTCTCATTGTATAATTAAAGTAAGATTATTAACCCTTTAAGGCTGTCTTTCCTTTAGAAAAGCAGATCAAGAACCTGTTAGCAGCCCCCCTATGTGCTTGTTCTTGGTTTTACATTTCCACAGCAGCTGCAGTATCATTAACAATACACCACCACCACCATTTTTCAGCTGCCCTTTATGTGCTGCTCAGGGACACATAGCTAGTATGTGACTGGAGTCGCATTTCAGTTTATCCACCATTCTTGTCCAACATCACACAGGCAAGAACATCATAAATACTTTCCATTATGCCAAGCTGCCTACCTATAAACTGTATTGTCTATCTTCCTGGACCTTATACATTCTGAGGGAGAGGGAATAGAAGGTTTGAGATAGCCTAAGATAACACAAAGGCAAAGGCTCAGTTATTTAGATCAGAATTCAGGTGCTATAGGATTCTGGGGAGGAAGAAGAGGGGAGCCCAGTGTAGGCAGAGAGAGCACACTTCCTAAAGCACAGTCTAAAGTGCAAGGCACAAAGTTAACTTGGTTTCTTTCTTCTGGCTAGGTCCCATGTGAGCACTCTCCAGGACCCCCTCTGGAGGCCAGGCTTTTGGAGGACTAAGAAAGCCAACAGTGCATGTCACTGTAGCATTTTATTATGCAAGACACAGATATGTGTTTACCATATCCTTTCTCACAGTTTTCTTCTCCCTGGTGCCCAATTTTAACATTTGTTACACATTATTTTGAAAATATTGCTGGGGGCAAAGTCATATCTAACAGTTTTTGTGCCTATAGTTCCCAATTTTGATTTGAACAAAAACATTCTCCAAAGTCATAATCCACAACAACAAAACCCCATTGGGAATGTATGGGTAGGTGAAGGTGTAATTGAGAAGAAGAATGACAGGTACTTTGGGAGTCACCACGTCCAGCTTATCTTGTTCTGCCTCCTGAAGCAGTGAGCTCCTTTTCTCTGAAAAATATGGAAGAGGAAACAAGATGACCCTCTATTCAACAATATTATAAATGCAAAATATCATAGTAAGGTAAAATCCTTGACTTGGTGTTTATAGAATCCTGGTTTCAAATCCCACTTCTGACATTAAATATGTGATTATGAGCAAGTTTATTAATGTCTCTGAAACTCAGTCTTACCATCAGAAAAATGGGAATGATAATACCTTCAATAATAACCACACAGGTTTGCTATGAGGCTTAAGATGAAAGCATACATGTAAAGCAAATAGTATTGGGAACAGAGCTGGATACACAGGATGGTCTTCAAGGGTGTATGTGATGTGTTTCCATAGGAGTTCATGAAGGCAAAAGCAGGACCAGTGGGTAGAAAACAAGGAGAAAAATTCAGGCTTAATGTCAGGAAATACTCTCTAACAATTAGACCTGTCCACAAGTTTAACAGTCTACCTTCAGTATGTAACAACAAGAAAATACTACTAGCTGACATTTACCTGGCACTGAAACGTGCATAATATTTTACATTATTTCTGCTTCACAAAAACCCTTTGGGAAGGTGGTAAAAGTACTGTTATCTCCATTTTACAGATGATGAAAATGAGGTTCACAGAGGGCAAGTGTTTTTCTTATGGCCAGAGTGTCACAGGGCCTTCCACATAGTAGGTACTTAGTAAACATTTGAGTTGCAGTTGAATGCGATCTCATATCCCTTCTGGCTCTTCACCAGAAGTTGTTGAGCCAAGTATGTATGACCTTTTATTAAGGATGTTGTAGGTGGTATTTTTGTTCTGGTACACTTTGAACTAGATGTTCCATTAAGCTCCTTCCCACTTTAATTCTCTAAAAGTATATTTGGCCTAATTTTGCCATATCTCCCTTTGCTCAACTGAGATTGTTTTGTGAATTTGTAGATTCTTGAGTGATTTCTTGGTGTTTCTTTGTTAATATGGTAACTCTTATCACAAATCAGTCACCTTGTAACTTGAAGACAAAGTGCTGCAGAGGGTTCAGAGCCCACCTCAGAGTTTAGAAGACCTGGGTTCAAGTTTGACCTCGGACGCAAATTGACTGTGTGACCTGGGCAAGTCACTTAACTTTGAGAAAAGTCCCAGGCAAATGTAGATTATAAATTGCAGAACAGGTGTTGATCTACATCAGTAGGAGTTTACTCATTGGGTATTCCAAAGAACTCATAAATCTTCTCTCCCCCACCCCCCAAATAAAACTAAAACTAAAAACAAACTTTGTAAGTGGTTATAGACCTAGCCCTGATTCTAAGATTCCATGTCTCCAATGAACTTCCAAAGGACAGAGGAAGGTGCTGAATTCTAGTGATGCTCTAAATAAGTCTTATCTTTTAATACAGGACATAGTCTCTAAACCAACTCTCGGAGACTATGGATGCTCACTGGTATTAAACCTACTCCCTCTGCTGGTAGACATGGTCAAGGGCTCAAAATATTGCCCCTTAAGAGCCTACATTCAGAACTGGAGGAGACATTAAAGACTATCTAATTCACTATCTAGTGAACTATCTAGTTCACCCATCTCATTCTACAAACAGGGAAACAAGGGCTTTTTTGACTAGCCCAAAGTCACACAGAAAGCTGGTGCCAAGGTTGGAATTCAAAGCAATAACCTTGGATTCTGACCGACAGGTAGCCTATCAGATGTATGTCTAAATCCACAACTCTCCCTCTTTTCCATTAAACTATATTGTGTCTCACTCAGATTCATCTCTGACTTAAGAAAAAATAAAGGAACTTCCCATTGTCATTTCTACCCCATCTTCAGCCTTCAAAACCATGCTAGCATTATATGTCTGGGTAATCTTCCTATAATTTAGTTTTTTGGGGTTTTTTGGAGGCAATCAAGGTTAAATGTCTTGCCAGGGTAACACAGCTAGTAAGTGTCTAAGGCTGGATTTGAAATCAGGTCCTCCTGACTCCAAGCCAACACTGTGCCACCTAACTATTCCATAGGTTTATTTCATTTTTGTTAGAGAGACCTACTGTGCTATCTGGAACTACTAAGCTTGGCCCTTTCCTTAAAGGAGTATATGAGGGAAATCAGGATAAATAACCATGAACAGTATTCTATGACATCTCAAAATAAGAGGGGAAAAATACCAGAAAACTTCACGTAAGTATAATCCATATTTCATTACCAATAATGATAGGAAAAGAGTTTCCAGTTTTAATTTGGCTCCCCTTTCCCAGATAGTCATCCCTAGAATCTTTTGCAATTATCCAATAAAAAATTCTTGAACTGGTTTCTAATAAAATACAACTCATAACTTTTCTCAAAAGACTAGAATAATCTGTCACAGGATTAGCAAAACATAGATTTTCAGGGAAATTTCTAGATCAGTAGCAATAATATTACTCTACAAAAACAAATGTCTTTTGTAAGTTGAAATTTTATTTAACACATACTCACAAGATATAGTCACACACTTCCCACAGGATAACAATATGTTTCTTTTACCTAAATACCAATAAATACCAGATAAATAATGCCTCAAACCAAACTCTAGGGCACCAGAAGCCACAAAAGTATAGAGTGAAATAATTTTCCAACCCAAGACAACTTAGAAGGTGGTAAGTAAAGATTTGTTGCATCAGGGTGAGAGTAAAGCATGGTCCACTGCAGGTCATGCCCCAGCAAACCAGAAGTTGGCCTTGGGAATGACTGAATCAGTAGCAGCAGTGGCTGCTTCTGGACCCCTAAGGTAAGTAAAGGAGTAAGGTAAGTAAGTAAGTAAGGTAAGTAAAGAAGTAAGGGAGTTGAACAATTGGTCAGAAGGGAATTACAGGGATCTCTTTGCTAGCACTGGTGGTAGGACTCTAGCTTTTCCCATACTCAGATCCTGGTAACAGTCCTGGGAGGCAGTGCCAGGGCTAGGAGGAGCATTAGCCTCCAGAGCTTGCAGCCACAGTGGAGTAAGGACCCTTGTCACAGTTCCAAGGCAGAAAAGAGGGTTTGTGGTTGTTCACAGACCAGAATACATGCCCGGAAAGGAGTAAATACACTTCACTGAAAACTTACAAGGCCCTAGAATTATCTCTGAAAATATCTACAAAAGCTCCCTGAAGCCTAGGACAGTGCACCCTTCACTCTGGAAGCAGAGCCCCACTTTACTGAAGAGGTAAAAGGCTAAAAATAGGCTAGAAAATGAGCAAACAAGTGAAAAAATTTTCCGACCATAGAAAGTTTTTATGGGGACAAGGAAGATCAAAACACACAACCAGGAAAATACAATAAAGTCAAAATTCCTACAATCAAAGAATCAAAGAAAAATAGGAATTGGTATCAGGCCATGGAAGAGCCCAAAAAAAAGGATTTTAAAAATCAAGTAAGAGAGAAGTTTGTACACAATTACAGACACATTGTATCTGTGGTGACTTTGATAGACTGGGCTCCTCTCTACAATACAAGGTTATAAGACAACACCAAAACCCTCATGATGGAAAAAGATAGACAAATCCAGTGAAAAGAACTACAGAGTCTAAATGCAGATTGAAACAAACTGCTTGCTCTCTCTTTTGTGTTTAGTTTTGTTTCATTCCTTCTTTCTTGTTGTTTTCTCCATTGGTCATAATTATTCTTTATCACTTGACTAATGTTTAATGCAAAGGTATTTGTAGAACCTATATCAGATTACATGCTGCCATGGGGCGGGGGTAGGGAGAAGATGGAGGAGGAGGGAATTTGGAACTCAAGGGACTGTGGAACTGAATGTTGTAAGCTAAAAGTAAATAAATAATTTAAAAAATCAAGTGAGAGGAAAAAATAATAAGAAAAATGACAGTGATGCAAGAAAATCATGAAAAAAAAAAGATTCAATAGCTTGGTAAAGAAGGCACAAAAAAATACTGAAAAACAACACCTTATTAAAAAAAAAAACAGAATAGACCAAATGGTAAAAGAAGATAAAAAATCAAGTAAGGAGAAGAATACTTTGAAAATCAGAATTAGCCAATTGGAAAAGGAGATACAAAAACTCACTGAAGAAATAAGTGGAAGTTAATGAATTTATGAGAAACAACAACAACAACAAAAAACAAAAGAATGAAAAAAATAGAAGAAAATATGAAATATCTAATTGGAAAAACAGCAGACCTGGAAAATAGATCCAGGAAAGATAATTTATGTGTGACACAAACACACACAAGTGTGTATATATGCATATATATATATATATATATATATATATATACATACATATATTTATTTCAGGACTACCTGAAAACTATGATTAAAAAGGGGCCTAGACATCATCTTTGGAGAAATTATTAAGGAGAACTGCCCTGATATTTTAGAACCAGAGGATGAAACAGAAATTGAAAGAATTCACTGATCACCTCTAGAAAGAGATCCCAAAATGAAAACTCCCAGGAATATTATAGCCAAATTCCAGAACTTTCAAGTCAAAGAGAAAATATTTCAAGCAGCCAGAAAGAAAAATTTCAACTATCATGGAGACATAGTGAGGATAACACAGGATTTAGCAGCTTCTACATTAAAGGATTGGAGGGCTTGGCATATGATATTCTGGAAGACAAAGGAAAGGACTTTGATACATTCTTGATGAAAAGACCAGAATTAAATAGAAAAACTTGACTTTCAAATAAAAGACTGAAGAGAAGCATAAAAAAGGTAAACAATAAAAGGAAATCACAAGGGATTTGATAAGGTTAAACTGTTTACATTCCTACATGGGAAGATGATAATTGTAGCTCATAAGAATTTTCTCATTATTAAGGTACTTAGAAGGAGTATGCATAGACAGAGGGCATGAATGGGAATTGAAGATGACAGACTGCTATCTAAAAGAATAAAATTAAGAGGTGAGAAAGAGGAATGCACTCAGGTAAAAGGAAAGGGAAAAAGGTAGAATGCCATAAATTATCTAACATAAGAAGAAGCAAAAAAGAGCTTTCACAGTAGAGAGGATGACGAACTTTACTCTCATTGGAATTCTTTTAAAGAGGGGATAGCATATATACTCAGTTGAATGTAGAATTCTATCCTACCTTACAGAAAAGTGGTGGTGGTGGGAGGAATAAAAGAAAGTTGGTGGGGCCAATAGATAGAAAGGAGGGCAGATTTAGGGAGACAATAGTCAGAAACAAGACACTTTTGAGGAGGGGCAGGGTGAGATGAGAGAGAGAATATAACAAACAAGAGGAAAATAAGATGCAGGAGGGAAATAAGAATCATAACTGTGAAAAAAAACTTTGAGGCAAGTTTCTCTAATAAAGGCCTCTCAAATATAAAGAGAAGTTAGTCAAATTTATAAAAAAAAATAAGAGCCATTCCTCAATTGAGAAGTGGTCAAAGATATAAACAGTAGGATTCCAGATAAAGTAATCAAGGCTATCTATAGCCATATTTTAAAAAAAATTACTCTCAGTCACTATTGATTAGAGACCTGAAAACTAAAATAGTTCTGCGACACTACCTCTCACCTATTAGATTGGCTAATATGATAGAAAAGGAAAATGACAAATATTGGAAGAAAAGTGGGAAAATTGAGACACTAATGCACTGTTGGTTAACCATTAGGTTGAGTAATTTGATACTATGACCAAGGAGATACAAAACCCTTTAACCCGGCAGTACAACTACTAGGTTTGTATCCTAAAAGAGATTTAAAAAAAAAAAGGTAAAGGACCTATAGGTATAGAAATATTTAGAGCAGCTCTTGTCTGGTGGCAAAGAATTGGAAATTGAGGGGATGCCCATCAATTTGTGGAATGGATGAACAAGTTGTGGTATGTGATTGTGCTATAAGAAGTAATGAGCAGAATCCTCTCAGAAAAGCCTGGAAATACTTACCTGAAGTGATGTAAAGTGAAATGAGTAGCACCAGGAAAACATGGTACACAGTAACAGCAATATTGTAAGATGACCAAATGGGAACGACTTAGCTATTCTCAGCAATACAATGACCTATGAAAATTCTGAAAGACTTACAATGAAAAATGTCATCCATTCCAAGAGAAAGAACTAGTGGAGTCTGAATACAAATTGAAATGCCCTTTTTTTAAACTTTCTTTTTTTGTTGTTTTTGTTTTCTTTTGCAACAAGACTAATATGGAAATATGTTTCACATGACTACACATATATAACCCATATTAAATTGCTTGCCTTCTCAATGGGGGAGGAAGGAGAGGGAAAAGGAAAGAATTTTAATCTCAAAATTTTAAAAATGAATGAATGTGGAGAAGAAGATGAAGAAGATGATGATGAAGAGGATAATGAAGAAGATGAAGAGGAAGAAGAAGATGGTGATGATGATTGTGATGAAGAGGAAGAAGAGCAAGAAGAAGATGATGAGAATTGATGATGATGAAGAAGCTCCAATGTCTCCCAACTGTCTCTAAAATAAAATACACTTTTTTATTTGACATTCAGAGCCCTTTTTAACCTGCCTCTAGCTTGCCTTTTCAGATTTATTGCACATAATAATTAAAACATTTTTCAAATATTCCATTTCAGTCAAACTGGCCTACATAATCGTCCTCATACACAGCATTTCCCACCTCTAATCTTTTACAAAGGCTGTCCCTCCATGCCTGAAACTCACTCTCTCCTTTCCTCTGACTTTTAGAAGCTCCAGCTTCATCAAAGCTCAGCTCAAGTACTATCTTCTATTTTTTATGATTAGATCTGATGCTATGACCCTTGATATATTACTCTGAATTTACTTTGTATATATTTTATGTATCCTTATATGTGTTTGCTTCACTTGCCATGATAGAATGTGGGAAGGTACAGTCCCTTTTTTCTATGTTCACCAGCACCTATTACTTTGAAATATAAAAGGAGCTTAACAGATACTTGTTGATAGATTGATAGATTGATCATAGGGAGATGAGAGCAAGAAAAGTTTGTTGAATTGCCCAAGTTCTCATAGCCAGTAAATTCTAAAGCCTGAACTCAAATGCACGACTTCTACATTAAAATCCAATATCCTTTCTACTAGTTAATACAAATATTATTCTCCTCTGTCTCTCTGTCTCTCTGTCTCTCTGTCTCTGTCTCTGTCTCTGTCTCTCTCTGTCTCTCTGTCTCTCTGTCTCTCTCTCTCTCTCTCTCT
>NW_027187460.1:32787599-32792653 GCF_028583685.1 Petaurus breviceps papuanus
TCTCTCTCTCTCTCTCTCTCTCTCTCTCTCTCTCTCTCTCTCTCTCTCTCTCTCTCTCTCTCTCTCTCTCTCTCTCTCTCTCTTTTTCTCTCTGTCTCTCTCTCTCTGTCTCTCTCTGTCTCTCTCTGTCTCTCTGTCTCTCTCTCTCTGTCTCTCTCTCTCTCTCTGTCTCTCTCTCTCTCTCTCTCTCTCTCTCTCTCTCTCTCTCTCTCTGTCTCTCTCTCTCTCTCTGTCTCTCTCTCTCTCTCTCTCTCTCAAACAGAAAAGGGATATTGGGACTTACAGAGGTTTATTTATAAGTGACTTGCTAATGGATCACAGAGCCAGTAAATATAATAGGTACGATCTTATCACTGTCTAGTTGGACTGACCTGAGACTAGATCTAGAATGCACAGCCTCTAGGATTAGGAAAGCATGAAAACAAGGCCTGGTCTAGTTATAGCCTTAAAACCAAGATCCAAGTGGTCACCTATCTCTTTGGTCCATCTCCAAGCAAGGAAAGAGAAGAGACAGAGCATCTATGACAGATGTCCTGGAGGGAACAACCAACACATTCCTACTTGTTCTACTGATCTAGCAGGCTCCCTCTTTCTACCCTACATTTTTCCTAATAAGCCCATTCTAGTCATGTCACAAATTGAAAATCTCTAGCTGTTATATAGGGCTTTCAAGCTTTGAAAGTTATTTGCATGTTCTTTCCACTAATCCTCCCAAATACACCTGTGAGATAGGTGCTTTTTAAAAATTCTTATTTTACAACTGAAGAAAGAGAGGCTGAGAGAAGCTAAGGGTCCTTTCCAGAGTCATACAGCTACTCAATATATAAGGAAAGATTGGAATTCAAGTCTTAATGAATTTAACAGGAAAAATACTACCCTTCTTCCATTGTCTCCATAGCATTTTCTTCAGCTTTCTCTTTTTAATTACAAGCATCAGACTAGATCTCATGGATATGTGTTTTATTCTGAACATGCTATCCCTTTTTTTTTAGGAAGAGACAAATTGGGGATCAGGAAATTCTTTTTTTCCTTGCAATGAAAACCTCTTTTCAGGGCACAACCAAAGCAGTGAAAAACCTCAGAGCACATAATGAAAGAGATGCTCGGGCCTTTAGAATGTAGAATGTTAAAACTGGTAGGGATGTTAGAATGCAGAATACAAGAAAAGGGAGGTTCTTTAGAAGGCAGAACACAAAATCTCAGAACTAGGAGAGAATGTTGTTGAACAGAGGGGAATGCTTTGTTCCTCTAACACAACTGGTTGATGTCCAGCAATGCAACCTATGACTGAGAGGAACTGATGCTTATCAGTGTTATAGACATTCACATGGGGGAATAGATAGATTGCTAGGCTTATAGTCAGGAAGACCTGAGTTCAAATATGGTTTAAGATTTTTACTAGCTGTGTGACCCTGGGCAAGTCACTTCACCCTCTTTACCTCAGTTTCCTGATCTGTAAAATGACCTGGAGAAGGAAATAGCAAGCCTTCAAAAGGGATCACAAAGATTTGAAAATGACTCAAAATAAACAACATTGCCACAGGGGAAACTCATCCCCTCATCCACCTGCTGCACTATGATCTACTATTTATTGGCTCCCTTTTATATGCTGTCTTTCCCTATTAAAATGAATCTCCTTCAGGGCAGGGCTACCTTTCTTTTTGCCTCTATTTATATCTCCAGTACTTAGTGCAGTGTCTGCTACTTCATAATTGCTTTAAAATTCCTTGCTGCTGACCTGCTTGTCTAACATGACTCCCTTTGAAGATATGGTGAATAAATACTCTTCATTGTTGTGAAGCCTTGAAATTATCTCTGAATCTTTCTCCTCCCTCCTCTCCCACATTCAGCCAAATGACAAAGCATATCAAGCATTGTTCTATTTCTCTCCACTCATATGACTACCATCCTACGTCATGATGTCCTAACTTCCCTCTTTGACTACTTGACAGCTTCTTAATTTGACTCCTAGGTTCTATCTTTGACTGCTTCTGATGTATTCTCCAATAAGCTAACAAAATTATTTCCCTAAAACCCATATGACCATATCATTTCTTGCTAAAGAAGAGGCTCCCTATTGCCTTTAGATTAAAATGTAAACTCTTTATGTTGGTATGTCAGCTTCTTCATAATCTAGCTCCAAATTGCCTTTCCAGTTTACCTTAATGGTCCTTCATATTCCTGGAATAATTCATGTCCCCAAACTAGTCACTCTATTTCTTCCGTCTCTGGACTTTGCACAGTTTGTTCCTCATGCCTGGAATGCCAACCTTCCCTCCTCACTTCTGCTTCTTAGAATCTCAACCTTCCATCAAGGCTCAGTTTATATGACACATCATTCAGAAAGCCTTTTCCAGTTACCTAGTTGTTAGCGCTCTCTCCCTTCTCAAATTAGCATGAATATATGTATGTGTTTGTATATGTATAAGTATATGCATACATATATATAGACGTATACATCCATGTATTTGTATGTATATACACAATTGTGTGAATACACATACATGTGTGTGCATGTATGTGAAGTAGCTAGAACACTGGTCATAGAGTCACAAAGACACAAAGACCTGAGATTTAATCCTGCCTCAAGACACTTTCTAGCTATGTGATCCTAGGAAAGTCACCTGACCTTTCTTAGCTTAAATTCCTATGTTGAGTGGGACGATAACCTATATTGAGATTATGTATAAAAAGTGATATTGAAATGTTAGCTATTTGGGGGAGTAGGGTTTAGTTTTCATTTTGTCTTTACATCCCCAGTGTTAAGCATTTAATGTGCACTTAATATAGGAATAACTTCCATCCCATCTCCAAGACTTCTGCCTCTGTTTTCAGCCTGACCCTTTCAGACAACAACCAAATGCAGATAAATCTGGCAACTGTGTCTTCAGTTGTTATAGCCCCTGAAGATCTGGAAAGACACACCAAAGTCTTTGGTACTATGAGATGATTCACTCTGAAAAAGTGACAAGATCTTAGCAGTGGAAATAACAATAAAGAAGAAGCATTGATATCTGTTTTGCTGCCTCACCCTAAGGACCATGGGACTTTTCCATTTCACTCACAGCTGAAACCTTCTATATCTCTTATCTCCCCTTTTGAATATGAGCTCCTTGAAAGCAGACTGTTTCCACTTTTCTTTCTGTGTTCTCAGCACTCAGCACAGCTTTTTGCATAAAGTAAATCTTTTTTTTTGCTTTTTGGAGGGCAACTGGGGTTAAGTGACTTGCCCAAGGTCACAGGCTAGTTTTGTGTTAAGTGTCAGAGCCAGATTTGAGCTCAGGTCCTCCTGACTCTGGAGGGCCAGTACTCTATTCACTGTGGCACCTAGCTCCCCCCCCCCCAAGTAAATCTTAGTAAATGTTTTCATTCAGTCATTCATTCACTCACTCATTCATTCATTCACATAGACTGGTAAGATTAGATTGAAATGGGTCCTTAGGTTTGGCAAAATTGTGCTGTCCAAGGGACAGAAGAGGATCCTGTCAGGGGAAAAACACCACTTAGTCAGAAGACCCTGTATCTTCTGTTCCAGTGTGGGATAATCCTCGGAAAAGTCTATTTTTTTCTACTCCCATTTCCCTTAAGCCTATATGCCATTTAAAAGATCCAGAAATAATTGTTAAATGTTGTAAGATCCGATGGAAGTGAGTGTATCTTGGAGATGTCAACATCACTGAGTGTCTGACAACCATATCCCCATTTGTGCTACCTTCGCTTTAAAAAGCATTGTGTGATTATTCTTTCTGTTTATCTTGTTGTGGACATTTGTGTATATTGTTTTCTTGACTCTGCTTACTTTATTCTACATCATATCATGTGGATCTTCCCATGATTGTCTGTATTCAATATATTTATTGTCGTATACAACACAAAATTATTCAATTACATTCATGTACTAAAATTTATTAGTCACTCTCCAAGCACTTAAGAAAAGGTTCACAATGAGAGGTCAACTGAATCACAGTATCTAAGACTAGAGAGTCAGAATTTCAGGGAGAAGATGAATGTTAAAGACAGAAAAAATATGTTAGCTAATGGAAGCCATTTCTTCCCAGGATCATTTAGTATCTCATTGAAGAAATTGACTGTGCCTCCAATTCTTTGCTACAACAACAATAAAGTTGCTCCTATAAATATTTTGCTGTGGATGGGACTTGGCACTGACCTTCTTAGGGTCTATAATTGGTGATGTTTCACCACGAATGACAGAGGAATACAAAAGCTTGTGAAGAGACCATTTAACAGTCTCACTATAATTCCTTTGTGGAGATTTTTCTGAGGATAACTGGTGATTTTCAATGAAATATTAGCAAAAATATAAAAGAATGCCCCCAAAAGTGAGTGTGTGTGGGTGGAGATCTAGTGCCTATCATTTTGTTTTATATTCTCAGCTTCTTCTGGCACCTCTGTTGTGACTTAAAAACCCACGTTGTCAGGTGATTACATCCTTTATCACCACCATGCCCAAGATCTTTGAGCACTAGCTCTTCTTTTTGCTGGTTTCAAGTTTCCACTACTTGCCCTTTTTGTAGAGAGTTTTCCCCAGTCACCTTAGCCTGAGGATGAAGATGAAGGGGTTTTCCCCTTTCAGAGAAAAATCCTAGAATCCCAGATTTAGAACAGAAAGGGAACTTAGAGAGCAAAATAGTACTGTTACAAAATCTGAATTATGAAATTACAAATCTTACTGGATTCTTAAGGTTTCATTTGAGAACTGGAAGGAGGGAGTAAGTGATTGCTTCACAAGGTGATTTCATAAATTGAAATAAAGCCAGACTTGTAAAATATATTCCTAGGCAGAGAAAAAAGAGAGACAGAAAGATAGAGGGAGACACACAAAGAGAGAGACAGGGGGAAAGACAGTGAGAGAAACAGAAAAATGGAGGGAGGGAGGGAGTAGGAAGGGACAGAGACAGAGGAAGAGAGAGGGAGGTGGGGAAGAAGGAGGGAGGAGGAAAGGACAGATAGAAACAATCAGAGAGTCAGAAAGTAAGAGAATCAGATGGGGAGGAGAGAAAGAGAGAGAGAGAGAGAGAGAGAGAGAGAGAGAG
>NW_027187460.1:32792753-32812735 GCF_028583685.1 Petaurus breviceps papuanus
GAGAGAGAGAGAGAGAGAGAGAGAGAGAGAGAGAGAGGCGTTTCAAGGCTAAAACACAATGTTAATAAAAGGTTCTAGTGAAAAGTAGTAGAATAGAAAATTTGCTTCATCTTTCAAGTTGCTATGTTTCTTGCTCTACTCATGTAATTCCCCTTGGTCAAGCCTTGGAAGAGAATTTGAGGCGTCTTTCTTAGTACACTGAATATTCAGAGGGATTTTAGGTCTTGCTTCATCTGATTTGTTTTTCCTTTGTTATTGTTATTGTTCTTCCTTCCTCAGAAAACAAAGTAGAAACTGGAGTTAGCAAAAATTCATTCTTTCCATCTGAAGTTTTGTATTGCTGTTTGCTTTTTATTTTATTTAGTCTCAACATTTAATGCCCCCCCCAATGTAATGAGAATCACTTGCCTCATTGCTTTATATGGATAATGGCTTCCATTTATATAACTCTTTACCTTTTTAAAAACACTTTGAATAATGCATGAATGTATTATATAGGTATACATGCACGTATATAGCTATGCATATATAATGTATATCAAACATATATCAAAGGAGGTTATATGTGCATGTATGTATGTATATAGATAAGTAAATATAACCTCAGCAAGAAAATGCACATATACACATATGTATGTGTGTATGTATGTTTACAAACACATGTATGCATGTATGTGTGTATAGATGAAATCTCCTTTGATCTGTGCAGCAACTCTTTGTGAGGTCGATGCTATGATTTGTATTTTGCAGTTGAGGAAAGAATATCTCAGATAAGTTAATTGACTTAATAGAACTTAAAGTACTTGGGAAAATAGATATTTAATAAATACCTTTTGATTAATTAATAATTGAATGTGATTAAGGTCACAGCTGGTTAAGTTTCATAAGTGGATTCAAACTCAGATCTTCCCTACTCTAATTCCAGCAGACTTTCCATGATACTATGTTACCTATCTATAAAAAAATATTATAGATTTAGATCTGACCAACACTGGTAAGGATTGACACAAGAGCCTGGCATCTTTCTGCAGCCAGAATACCTCACTTAACTTCTCAGACTCAAATTTCTTCATCATAAATGGGAGCAATAGCACCTACCTCTCTGGTTTATTGCAAAGATAAAATGAAATAATGTGTAAAGTGCTTTGCAGACCTTATCATACGCTAGGTGTTATTATTTTTTATGGTGGTTTAGGGTTTTTATTGACCCCTGTTCAAATGTAGAAATCGCTTCGTGAGTGTTACTGAATTAACCATTCTTCATATCTCTCCCCAGTCCTCACCAGTATTGATAATCCATACTACTACTTCCAGGTATCTCTATCTATATTGATATTTCCCCCTTCATTCCCTTTTATCTGTTACTATTCCTTGTGACCCATTCTGATTTCTATATAGAACATCACTTTTGTGTTGTTTGAACTTGAAAATGACAAAGCTTAGAAAGTCTAGAGAAATGGTTGAAGTCTGGGGAAACTGAGGGAGAAGCATGTTTGGCCTAACCCTGGATAGATAGGGGGGATTCTTTTAAAGATAATAAAGAGCTCACAGTGAGGCAAACTTAGACCACAGAGAAATAGAAAAAAAAAATAGGTCCAGAACTAAGATTTCATTGGTGTGGAGAAATTCCATTGAGCAAATTCTAGATCAATAACTTGCCTTGTGAATTAAAGGGGTGCATCTGACACTGAGGTTAGGTCACACAGGTGTGGTAATTAACTGTCCAAAGTAGGATAATGGGTCACAAAGCTATGGCTGGAGCTCATGTTCTCTGACTTTAAACCCAGTCGTCTTTTTATCGTTCAGTACTGCCTCAAAAGCTCAGATGTCAGTGCTGGGAAGTGTCACATTTACCAAGATAATTACTTCTGCTTCCAGCTCATCTTCATAGTCAAAATTCAGGGGGGGGAGCTCCCAAACCCCCCAAAATAAAACATGCCTTTCCTGTGCTGAAGGGGTTGTCATCACCACCACCATCTGCCACCATCAGGAAAGGCAAGCTGGCCTAGCTAAAAATAAGAAAGACCCTGAAGTAGAAATAAGAAGTGGTATGAATTAGAAGGGCTCAAACCACAGTCATTATATTAATCATTGCCTCCCCTCAGAGCCAGGTGGAGATAGTTTTGAACTCTGTACACAAGAGTTCTAGAAATAGCATGTGGACATATGGTGATAATCCCACACTCCAGGCCTCTAGACCACTGACCATGCTTCTGGTCCACTTTCATAGTCATTATCCAGGAAAGCAACCTTTGGTAGATGCAACACAGTACCCCCATATCATCACAGTTACTGATAAAAACAAAAAGGCGCAGTCTTCACACCAAAATCCTGGATACCATAAAGTAGCTCCACATCAGAAGGGAACATGGTTCTATTAAAAAGACACTAAAGAACACAGACTCATTGCCATCAACCTTCCTGTTGCATTCTGAAGACCTTTTTCATCTAAAACCTCCTGTGTGTGTATCTCCTATATGTCATCCTTGAGACTGGGTGGCAGGCAGGTGTCACAGTGGATAGAACACAGGCCTGGAGTCAGGCAGACCTGAGTTCAAATCCAGCTTTGGACACTTACTTAGTTGTGTGACCCTAGGCAAGTCACCTAACCCTGTTTGCCTCAGTTTCCTCATCTATAAAATGAGCTAAAGAAGGAAATGGAAACCCACTCCCATATCTTTGCCAAGAAAACCTCAAATGGGGTCATGAAGAGTTGGACACAACTGAACAATGCCTATGAGATTAGGCACTGTTGTACTTCTCTATTTATGTTCCAGTGTTTAGCATAGTTCTTGACACATAGTAGGTTCTTAATGAATTTTTTTCATTCATTCATAGATCACTGAGTACAGAAGATTTGCTGGCTTCCCAGACCATTAATAATTTCCCTGTGGATATGATGTTTTTCCCACTTGCTCCCAAAAAAGAAGCAGAAAAAGAAGCCAAACCTCAAGACAGAACAGTCTGGGTCTCTGACTTCTGAGGGGAGTTTTTGCCACCATGTATCCCTGGCATTGAGGTTCTCTGCCCAGTGTTGTCTCTGCTTGTTTTTGATAACACACCAGCTTCGGTTTCCTTTTTTTTCTACACTACTTCAAAACATCCATCATTCATACATAGACGCATACAACATAGCAACCACACATGGAGCAAGCTCATGTCAAACCAATCTCACTGTGAACATCACCTCATGGATTCAGCAATTGTCATCTACTGCTCT
This sequence comes from Petaurus breviceps papuanus, assembly GCF_028583685.1. Lineage (NCBI taxonomy): Eukaryota > Metazoa > Chordata > Mammalia > Diprotodontia > Petauridae > Petaurus > Petaurus breviceps. The sequence continues at coordinate 32,795,974 of NW_027187460.1, forward strand.
TGCAGGGGTTTGAACTCTGAGAGCGTCTCTGCTCAGCAGCTTGATCCTCTAACCCCTCCTACCCCACCCTGCCTTTCTCTGGGAGTTTAACTATCACCATATGTCCAGAAGTTCACTTTCAGAGTATGGAGTGGCTTGATTATCTTATCTGAGCAGCTGGGCAAGCTGCTTTCTCAGATAAAGTGTTTTTCCTCATAGCACAGAGCAAAGGTATAAGATCACCTTCAAGATCTGTTTAATGATCTATTACTAAAGTTCAGACATGGAAAATAAGTAACAGATTCCAAGGGTAAAATGATAAACTATTGTTTGACCATCTATCATGGGAAAGGTTCTTCTCCAGAAGCTATAGGAGAAAATAAAGAAGCATTAGAAAGACAGTAAAAGTAAAGTGTGATAAAGTAGAAAGAATGCTAGATTTGGAGCCACTGGAACTGGGCTCAAATCACAATTCTGAAGCTTATGCCTTTTGGACTTTGGGCAAGTCATTTATCTTGTATGTATTCTGTTTCTCTTCTGTAAAATGATCTGTAAAAAAAATCTAAGTTGATTTTCAGCTTTATATTTATGATCCTAAGATTCCTTTCTTCAATATATTTATAATCTACAGTGGAAGAAAAGGAATCTGGAGAGCATCTTCATATGCTGTTGTTGTTCATCCTTCATTTTCTAAGAGGAACAATTATACCAAGAGGTGATGTCTTGATTTGTCTATGAATTAGATTCTTCCAGAGTCATCTAAATACAATAGCAAGACAAAAATCAAGATGACTGGCAATGGCCTGAGATGCAGTAAATGATATTGGGATCTCTGCTATCTGGCCAAGCTCTAAGTGTTCCCCAGTGCTTGCTTCAACAACCTTCATGACTGGTGAAACTAATTGTTCTCATTCACATCTTCAGTAGGGAAAGCAGGTTGAATAAAGACCTTAAGAACATGCTACATGGGGATTGGCTATGGAGAAAAGAAAATTAAGAGTTGGTGGGTGGGGAATAGGTCTCTTTAAACATTTGAGGAGCTGCCCAAAGAAGATTAGATTTATTCTACTTGGTCTTTGATGGTAGAATGAGGAGTAGCAGGTAGAAGTTGCAAAGAGGCAGACTTGGGCTTGATTCACAGGAACAACTTCCTAACACTTAGCTATATCAAAATGGAATAGGCTTTCTCAGGTGATAGTTTGGATGATGGCTTGTACTCAATATGGAAAGGGTAATTTTTGTTTGGGTATGGGCCATACTGTGCTGGTGAATGTTTAACAACCAGTTCTCTGGAAGTTGAAAAATGTATACTTGATATGCTTTTAATTTTAATCTGTACTATTAACATTTTCTCTACCACTTTCTTAAGCCTATGCAATCAATAAAATTTAAATCTAGCCCGAGTTTATAGTATTTTTTCCTTTCCCAGGTGTAAATGCTCACACTGAAAATTTATCAGCATTTGAAAGCCAATTTGGTCAGATTCTGTCTTTGTATAGTCATTTCAGTCCTGTTAGAATCTGTGACCTGATCTGGGGTTTTCTTGGCAAAGATATTAGAGTGGTTTTCATTTGCTTCTCCAGCTCATTTTACAAATGAGGAAATGGAGGGAAATAGGGTTAAGTGACTTGTCCAGGCTCACACAGCTAATAAGTGTCTGAGGACAGATTTGAACTCAGGAGGACTCATCTTCCTGACTTCAGGCCTCATACTCTAGTCACTTTTCCACCTTGCTGCCCTCTCTGTACTTCTAGGGTCTAGGAAACAGTGGACATTAAGTTGCTTAATTTATTTTCACCATAATAGGTACTTGCTTATGGCAGCTAGGTGGCACAGTGGATAGAGCACTGGGCCTGGAATCAAGAAGACCTGAGTTCAAATGTGGCCTCATACACTTACTAGGTGGTGATCCTGGGAAAATCACTTAACCCTGTTTACCTGAGTAAAACCTCTGTCAAATGAGCTGAAGAAGGCAATAGCAAACCACTCCAGTATCTGCCAAGAAAACCCCCAAACTCACGAAGAGTCAGACATGACAGTAACAATTGAGCAACGACACTTGCTTGTTGGTTCTGAGTGGAGAGTTAGAAGATTATGTGTAATGATGTGTTTGTGTCTGCTCTTGCGGAAATTTCATTTCCATTATGCCAAGGTCACAAGACTGGCACTCATTGAAAAATATCCAGTTCATAAAGAGGCAGGTTTTTTCAGTAGGTGGGGGCTTGAGATGTTGTAATTGAATAACACCCCAAGCTAATGTGTCAGTGCTGTCCCACAGAGAGATGTATAGCTGATTGAGAAAAGGTTGTCCACTCTAGGAAAAGCCTAAAGAATTAGGGAGATTTCCTTGGCAAAGTATCTGTAATTAACCATCCAGATGAGTGGTGTAAGCATCCTTATGTTGAATCTGACTGTATTGGTGATTATCGGTGTCACTAAAAGATAACATGAATATACATAAAAAGCTGAACTTCTTGCCTTGCAATGTCCTTCAAGATCTGGCCCACCTCCATTATAATACTATTTCCCACTGATCAATCAACTAGCAGATATCTGTAAACCATAGTAGTAAGTCATCTACTGTTTCTCAGATACTGCTAGGTATTGAAGATGCAATGCCAAAAATTAACAGCCCCTATACTCTACAAACTCACATTCAATAATGAGAGACAATGTGTGTAACATGTAGACATATAAATACGGATGAAATAAGTCCACCCAAAGTATATAATGGAAATATAAATTCATAGAGAAAAAGACTCTACCTGTGGTTTCACAGGGAAAGGGAACTCCCTGGATAAGGAATCTCCTTTTAATCAGTGCAAATTAGCAGCTCCTATGGAACTTAGAGTCTTTGAGACCTACCTAGAACACAGAGGGCAGAAGGGACTGGCCCCAGGTCACACATTCTATATGAAACCTGCTTCTTGGTTCTGAGCTTGGCTATTCACCATGTGATGCTGCTTCTCTTAAGAAACTGTCAAAAATGGGATACAAATGCATATTTATTCCAAATATATGTATACATTGTAAAGAGGTGGATTTTGTTATTCTTTTTTAGATAATAGCTCCCTGGATCCTAGGTAATAATTCCTAGAATCATAGTAAGAAACAGTCCTACTGTGACTGTGCAGTGAGATAGAGGATGACATAATATGATATGTACTACGCTTGTGCAGAATGACGACTTTGCTAAAGTTAACCTGTGAGCTTAACATTGGCAAAATTCCTTCTTTGTTATCCTGTAAATCAGGTAGGCGCTGGCTAAGGAATGTGGATATCCTTCCTCACCTCCTCCTTCCTGGCCGCCACTTGGAGTAATCAACTGGTACAAATCTCCTGTCTGCTGCTCCATTGTCTTTCTTTGATTTGGCTGAATCTGTCCTGAACCTGCCAGGAGTGGAACTCCTGAGATCCAGCATACAAATACACATAGATGTATACACATATATTCTGCATATATACATATGCATACACACATATATACACAGACATATGTGCATACACATGTGCACACTCACAGACAAAAAATATATATATATGCATATATATATATATATGTGTCCTTTCTCACCCCACACAATATACTATCCCCAGTAGTAACCCCTGCCAATTCCAATGGTACACCATGATAATTTCTATCTCTGTGATTTTAGACATGTGATACTCCCTTCTTACATTTCTCTCCCTCCTCCTCTGGGGGTATTTAGCCCTTCTTGTCCTCCAAAGTGGAAACCAAGTCCTGCTTCCCCCATGAAGCTGTGACTTATCCCACCCACACTCATCATCTGTGTACTTCTATCACATTTGTTGTCAATGTCCTATGGCTTAACAATAAAATATTTTGGAATTATTTCATGTATAGATACAATGAAATCACATATAAATTTACTTATATACATATATGCATATATGAATATACCTATATGCACATACATACATCAATATGCCTATGTATATACAAGACAGATACTTTCTTTCCTTTGATTTCTTAATTACATTTTAATCTCCTTGAAGTTAAGGATCATGTTTTATACTTCTTTTTCTCTATGATTCCATTACTATTTCTCTTTCAATTCTTTTAAATCCTCTATGATTCAATTACAATTCACTAAATATTTACCAAACAGCTACTGTGTTCTGAAAGCTACTGTGCTAGACAATGAGGATGTTACTCCTACCTTCATGGAGCTTATAATCTATCGATCGATTGGTAAGCATTTGTACCCCTACTATGAGAAGGGAATGTGGAGGCCTTCTTGAAATAGTGGCACTGAGTCAACTCACAAATCATAGGAGGGTCTAAAGAGGTGGAGGTATTTTCAGAATGAAAAAGCTTTTGGCATGGAGGTGAAAAAGGCTGAAGAATCAGGAATAGAGCATGGAAAGAAATTAATAATCTTTAAATCTTAGTAATGGGATATATTGTTATGTTTTTAACAGAGAAAGAAAAAATAAAAAGGTTGGGTTTTGGACATATATATGTGTGTGTGTATATATATATATATATATATATATATATATATATGCATCTGTGTGTGCACATGTGTATGCACATATGTCTGTGTTTTGGGAAAAACATAATTAGTTCTATTTTGCTGAGTTGGAGATTTGCAGTGTATCCAGTTAAAAAACTCCAATAGTCAGCCCAATAGCAGTACAAACATATACTCAGGTAAGGATAATATCCACTATGATAAAGTATCTAAGGAGAAATATAAGCAAAATACTGTGAAATCTTAAGGTAAAAAGGTAATTGTTGAGTAGGTATTTTAGGAAAGACTTTCTGAATATGTTGGCATTTGAGAACTGCTTTAAATGTTTGGTCGGATCACTACAGGCAGAGGTTAAGGACATAATAATAGTCATAAGGCAACATTGGTAACAGGAAGCAAAATGCTGAATGGGCTTGCTGCGTTAGGTAGAGGAGTTCCAAAGTGGGAAATCATTCTAGGTTCTTGAACTCTCCTACTGAGTCAAGTACTTCCCTACCATTAGTAACATATCTCCCTCCCCCTTCTCATTATTTCCTTAATAAGACCTCAGTAGTCAGACAAAAACAGAGTTACAGGAGAGAGAGACAGAGACAGAGAGATCCCTACCAATCAAACTGAGCTTCAGATAGGAGGATACCCAAGATGTCAGCTCAGTGGTCTGCCAGCAGAGATATTGTGGACAAAGAGGAGCATCATGAGAATCCCATTAGGAAAGTCAAGACATTGTGGGCCCCAAATTCCAGAGCTGTCAGATGTCTTTACTGCATGTTTTCCCTATATGTACGCCTCATTTCAAATGCTCTTTTAGTTTGTGCCCACTATTCCTATATGTATGGATATTTTGGAGAGATCACACACCAGAATTATCAGGGACATGTCTTTTTGTAGCTTTTGTTTTTACTATTCCATTTTAATAAATGCTTTGGCTTTGGGCTAAGTGTACCTCTTCAGTGATTATAAAAAGGAAGCATACTAGTGGGGGCTTGTGAGCAATAGTCATAAGGCCTGTAAGTACTCATAACCTGAGAAGAGCAGTCACACTCAACCCATAAGTGCTAGGGCCAATTGGGGTAGAACTCTGAGGAGGAGTTACACTGATAACTGGAGGAAGAGGAAAACCAGGAGAGGACTCATGGAGGAGGTGACACCTCCACTGAGCTTTGAAGGAAGGTAGGGATTCTATGAAGTGGTGGGTAGAAAGTACAAAGTGTGGGGTCATTCAAACATTGCTATAGAAAAAGTTCAGGGAATAGACTTTTTCAGGATATGAGGAAAATCTAGATTTAGACTAGAATTAGAGCATTGCTCTATGCAGATCAAGTCTTCACTGCCCTCTCACAATACTTTGTCTTTCCTTATGCCAAACACTTTCATGACCTGAAGATCCCAGAGCCTACTTTGGAGGATGCCTTCTCTTCCTGCCTACTTAGGAAACCTGGAGAAATGAATCATACAGCAATCGATTCCAAGCTGAAAGGGATCTTAGAGATCCAGATAAGAAAACTGAGACCTAGAGAGGTCAAATGATTTGACCAAATGTACACAGGTTGTAATTAACAAAAGCCCTCTAAAGTAAACTCCAGTGGGCAATACGATACATCTACAAAGAACCCCTACACAGTCTCCTTAGACTGACTCCCCATTTAGAATCTTATAATTCACAGTATTTCAAAGGAAGTTTTATTGGAAACCTGTGACCCAGGTCCTCCTCTGCCAAGACTCTAGGCTTACACTAACTGAGTTTTATCCTTGGATTTTATTTTATCTATTTGATTTATTCCTCCCACCTGGAGTTTCTCCAGGAAATTATAATGTGTTCATGGTCTAGCTCATGGCAAGATTGGTAACAGTGTTGTTAGCTCCTGTATAAGACATCAAGATAATCACATGCCTAATGGGGTGTGGGAAAGACTTATTTTCACTCTATAGAAAATCCAAAAGACATAAAGGACCAACAAGATATGGGAAATATATAAGGATCTTACTTAGTCTATCAACTCCCTTGGTTGAGGCTAAAATTTATAGTTGCCATCAGGACCAACTTTTACCATTCCGGTGAGTCCTTCATTCTTGGAGTCCCACACCATCCCCAAATGTCTCCTAGTGCCATCCTCGTGTTGAGATCCTTCCCAGAAAGTAAGCATACCATGGAGAGAACTGAACAAATAGACCTCTTCTCCTTGCTCTAGGTGACTAATTGATAGTGATAATTGATGTCCTATACTTTTGCAGGGAATTTTCTCTATGCCTCTGCTAACACCATCTCTTGAGCTGTGCAGTTCTACTTGCTGGATTTCTCCTCTCAGGATTAATGCAAGCATAGGTAACTGTCATGTGACTTTGTCCTAGGGTAACTAATTCCATTTTTTGGAAGAATAAAGCTTATTCTTTAATCCCAAAGAATCCCCATGGGCTTTTCTGGGCACAGTTATATCTTATAAACAGGAAAAAAGAAAACCAAAAGCAGGTGTGATATGGTGCATCAGATCAATTTTATAAACCATGGAGTGGTATCATCTGACAAGCATCTGTCCCTCTGGATTCTAGCCAACTAATCATCTTATAGGCAACCTCAGTCCCTGGGAACCAAACAGAAGTTCTATGTCTTTTCCCAGAGAAATGCCCTTAAATGCTTCCAAATAAAGGCTTCTCAACTAGTTGATTGAGGAAGCTAATCAACTGAACCATGGACTCCCCAGATTAACCTTCTAGACAAAAGGAAGAGAAAACCAAGCAGCAATTCTTGACTCAACAATCATTAATCTAGATAGATAGATAGATAGACAGACAGATATAGATACAGATATCTATTTATACATACATATGTCTAGATCTAAATATCTATCTGTATCTATATCTATTTACATCTATATTTATCTATCTATATCTATCTCTCTATATAGCTATCTATTTCCAGAGTAATATTACAAAGTGTGGGTGTTTCTTTGGCAGAGGTCACCCACCTGTTGTTTTCTGCTGGTTGGAAGGGGTGAAGGATGGTATCTCTTCTTTTTTCTCTTACCATATTCTTGCCATTCTTGATAGCTCTCCAAAATTTCATTATCCATGAAATTTCCCAAATAACTCAGAATTGTCTCTAGAGTTCTCCAATCATGTGGTACTGTATCCTGTGTTCAAGAACAGGACAAAACCTCCAGTGATCTTTCTCTCCCTGGGCACCACCAGACCTTTCTATCTTTCTTCTGTCTCACTTTCTTCTTATCGTTCATGACTCCATCCAGACACCATTATTTGTCTCTCACTTAAAGAGAGTAGATGCCAACACCTAGTTTTTGCATATTTATATTTTATATTTACTACATTCATTTATGTATATGACAAATTGCCCCTCCAAGATTGTAAGCTCCTTGAGGGCATGACAAGTGTTTTTTTTTTTATTCCTTTAATTATCTGCCCAGCATAATGCCTTGTACATAGTATGCACTTTCTTTAATTGCTTAAAACAGATGGGAATATACTAAGTTAGATGGAGTTGAGCAGAGGGTATTTTTCTTTGGCACCCAGGGATTTCTTATCACAAGGATGAGAAAAGTGAGAGTGAGGTATGTTAAACATTGGGAAATGAGTGCTGGCAGAGTAATAGTAAAGTCCACTAATAAACACAGGCGATGAAGATGTTCATTATTGAAGTTGAAATGTTGACCTTTCAGGTATCAACACAGGTCTCAATGGCCTTGTTGCTTTGTCCTAAGAGGAATCTAAAAATATGTTTTGTAGAAGGCATAAGTACAAAGTGATATGTTCCTGGCAAGGAGGCTCTTGTATTCCAGAACATTTCATGGCATATGTGTTGGTATATTGGTCATCTGGAAGCCTATTGAGGTGGCAGGTCATATGTTTTGGTCCAGTGTCAAACCCAAGTCCAGGGTGGCATAATCCAGGTCTGGTCATATTGTTTAATGAATTCAATTATGAATGAATAAATGAAAGATGTCTACTTTTGAAACTAATTTCCTTCATATCAGATTATAACATTTGTTATTCACAGCCTTGTTCCCATATTGACTTTGAGATTTTGGCGACTTGGAAAGTAAATAGAACTTATTTCAATTAGTAACATCAGTTTATGGAATAGACTGTCTTGCAAAATACTAAATCTGCTATCCCTCAAAGTATTCAAATTGAGGCACGATAGATGTCAGGCATGTTGTATAGAGGATTACAATATTGTATTACATGAGAGGTTAGACTAGACAATATTTAACAGAACTTTAATAAACTTTTAAAGCTAGAAAGGAGCATTGAAATCTTCTAATACAACTCTCTCGTTTTTGACCCATAGCAGACTGAGTTAAAGAAAGATGAAGAGATTTGCATAAGGTCATGTAGCCAGTAAGTCCGCAGAACCACAACCAGAAACCAGGTCTTATGCTACTCAAAGAAGCATTCTTTCTGATGCACCATACTTATTTCTCAGATCTCATACAATGCTGAAAGTCTATGAGTAGATATTAAATAAGTTTCTACAATCTGCTTTGCTTAAACAAATGAATTTGAAACTTCACTGAGGAACTTCAAGAATGAACCAGTATACGTCATTAGTCTGAAATGGGTCAGAAATGATGTTTTACATTGAACCCGAACTATTTTCACAAATTAACCAGCTTGTTTTTAGAAACAAAGACAAACTTCAGGATTGATGTCTGAGAGATTTACATCAGACACATAGTTAGCCATAGATTTTCAAAATATGTCAAAATGAACTATATGGAGAGAGTCAAAGGGAACAGAGTGTACTTGACTAATTTCAACTTAAAAAAAACTTTAGGGTGTTCTTGGAGTAAGTCTAGAAATCTGACAGCCTTCAAGGAGTGGCAGAAATGTGGCCCACAATGTTTCTTTGATGGCCGAAAGGCTCACTTTACAACTATTTCCTGAAAAAAGAAACCCTAGGAACAGCAAAATTGTACATTTCCCTTCAAAATTCAGCCCCAAATCTATGTTCTCTGTGAAGTCTCTCCTGCCTTCTGGTAACCATGCTATCAGGAAGACATTGATAACCTGGAGAGAGTCTAGAAGCAGTCAACAAAGGATGGGAAAAGGCCTCAAAGTCATGTCATATGTGAACCAGTGGAAGGAATTGGAAATACTCAGCATGAAGAAGGGAAGACTTATGTGGTATATCTTATAGCTATCAGCCATCTTCAAGTATCTGAAGTGATTTCATGAGGAAGAAGAAATTATCCTTGGTGTCAGAGGGCAGAACTAGGAACAATGGGGAGAAGTTACAGAGAATACATTTAAATTCGATGCAAACTTAAGACAAGCTTCCTAATAATTAGAGCTATCCAAAAGTGGAACGAAGGCCTGACATAACCTCTCACCAGTTGAGGATGGAGACAAACAGTCTAAAAGCAAAAGCTGGATGACCTCTCGTTAGGTTCTGCAGTGAGGACTGTTTTTCGGTATGAGTTGCGCTCTGTGTTTTTGTGATTATCTGAGTAACTCAAATCCAAACAAATTTCTTCTTTCTCTGTGAGCCTTTAGTCATAATAGTCTCTGCTATAAAATTTAGCATTAGCTTTTTACATATGGTAATTGTGTTTTGTGAGTGTTTGTCCCATTTTCCCAACTAGACCAAGTAGCTGAAAGGCAGAAGTCAACTCTTATAAGTATTTTACTCACCACTCAATTCATCAATCAACTAGTGTTTATACTATGGGATATAAAAAAGAAACAAAGGAGAAACCTTACTCACAAAGAGCTTACTGTCTGGTCAGGGTGACAAGTACTGCACAGCTAAAACCATTAGAAAAGAAAAGATGGTGTGATTAGAACAGAGAATCAAATTTAGAGGCAGAAAAATTTTCAGATGCTGTCTAGTTCGAATCTATCATTTTACAGATGGGGAAACTGAGGAGAGGGGAGTTTAATCAATCAATTAATTATATAATAATAATTAAAATTATTAATTAATTAAATTGATTTACCCAGGGTCACAAAGATAACAAACAGCAAGGGCATTTTTTGAACCCAAGTTTCCTGACTCCAAATCCAGAGATAAGTCCACTGGATTGCACTTGACTAGAAAATCAAGGCAGCAATTATGAATTTAGGCATTAAGTATAAAGAGGATTAGAGAAGACAGAATGGACTGAAAAACAGGAAAGTTTTGTCAAAGAGGTGGCAGCTGAGCTGGGTCTTGAAGGTTAGTTAGAATATGTATAGATGGAGGACAAGGAACATTTGCTAGCCATGGAAAAATCGTAGGATCATAGTTAAGGAGGAGGGAATAAATATGGTGGATAAGAAAGACAACTAGACCATTGGCTCAATTAGACCAGATGGTAAACTGAATAAATCCTGCTTCCACAGCCTAGCTCAGACCTCAGGCAAACATTCACAAAATACTTACTATGTGCCAGACACAGTGCTAAGCTTTGAGGACATAAGGAAAAGCAGAAGAGAGTCTCAGCTTTCACAGAGTTCATGATCTGTAGCTCTAAGGTAGCAATATTCTACTGGAGGTACCGCGATGTAACTGTTAGCACAGTGCACCAATACTAAGGCGTCTCCAGTTTTAGTCCTACTTTTGGCACTATGTCTCTTTGTAATCTTAAGTGGGTCAATTCCTCTTGATGTGCCTCAGTTTCCTTATCCATAAAATTAGAGGGCTCAACTAAATGATCTCTAAGGTCACAGGCAACTCTAAAACCCTTTAATTATCCTAGATGGCATGTAAAACTTTGGCAATTGTCCCTATCTGACATTCCTAAGAGCTCCTTAAATGATTGTTGATTTAATCAAATTGAAGAAGGAAACCTGTGAGATTCTCCAAGCTTAAAGATCTGGGTTATGTTGATCAGTTATAGGATGAGGGTTAGGGAGAAGTCCTAAAGATGGATCCCAGACTGAGAAAGCAAGACTGAGTAGGACTTCCTAGTTCTGTATTGTCAGGAAATAGTGTGAGAGCTAGGGTTGGCTAGCTGACATAGTGGATAGAGTGCCAAGCCTGGAGCAGGAAGACTCATCTTCCTGAGTTCAAATCTGGTCTTAGATATTTACTAGCTGTGTGACCCTCAGCAAGTCACAACTACCTCAATTTCCTCATCTGTAAAATAAGGTAGAGAAGTAAATTGCAAACCACTCCAGTATCTCTGCCAAGAAAACCCCAAATGGGGTCACAAAGAGTCAGACATGACTGAAATGACTGAACAACAACAAAGCACGAGAACCCTGAAAGTTGCTGAAGGATCAGTTAAAATAGGAGTCTGGGGAAAAGCAGGAAGGGGTATAGAATAAAAAAAAAGGGAAATGGCATTTGCAGATAAGAAGAGGTTCACCAAAGACAAACTTTTCTTTCTTTGTAATTTTCCCTTAAGCTAGCCCTGAAAAATAGCCCTATACTCTGTCTAACTGGACCCTCTCTATCAAATTATTAGACAATGCTCTGCACACGCTAAGTATTTAATAAATGCTTTTTTTTCATTCATTTATTCATTATTCCTTGGACTTCCTGTCATTCCCTCCACCTGAACAAAAAGACAGCTTCAGACATTCATTAGCTTTGTGACCTTGGGAAAGTCATTTAGTTTCTATTTGCCTCAGTTTTCTCATCTGTAAATGGAAATAATAATAGCACCTACCTTAGAAACTTGTTGTGAAGATCAAGTGAGTTAGCATATTTAAAGCACTTTTAAACCTTAAAGAGTTTTATAAATACTATTATGTAGAGGACCTTAGGCCAGTGGGATTCTGATCCTGATGGCTGAATAAGCCCTCTGAGCTGAAGATGGGTCTGGATGGGCTCCCCATTCCCCAGGAAAGAGCTCAAATACAGAGGAGTGAGGATTATGTCCTGGAGATGTGTGGTTTACACCCATGGCCTGGGAACAAAGAAGTGAGTAATGTCCTCAGGGAAAAACAATTAGGAAGCATCCTATAAAAGCTTGCATGCAGGGTAATAAAATCGGCTCTCGATTTTCCACCACTCCCAGAATCCTGTCTCTTTTTATGCACCCTCTCACAATCTCTGGGTAGGCAATTCTTCCTCAACCTGAGCAGGGCTCCCCACACTATTACTAATATTATTATTGCAAAATATTTCAGTCACTTTTTTTTCCTCTAAAGTGCCTCTTTCTCATTACATCAAAGAAACTCAGGTGTGAAGAGAGGCCTCTTTCATACCTGTCTTGTATCTGTTGAATTAGAATGAATTGAGGGCTCCCAAGATTAGAGTGCTTCATCAAGGCTCTGTGTGTCATGCTTTGGATTTTAGGATCCAGGAATAATATATACTTAGGACTCAGTTACTACTCAGTTTGTTAGCACAGGGCATATAGCATTAGTGGAAGTACAGTAGAAGCAAGATGGCATAGTGGAGGTGAGAATGAGGGAGAGGATGTTACATAGACAGATTCTTGGTCACACAGAGTCCTTCATATGAGGAGAAAGCACAGGGTATAAGGTCTCAGGATACAGCATTGGGGAATGATCTTGATATGAGGATTGAGAAGGGGGTATAATCATTTTTTCCCTATTCTACTATGTTATGGAAATACTTGTTTTAGTTCTTAAATTCAAAATAAATGTATATTTTTTTAAAGAGGGAGTAGGAAGCCATATTATCTCAGACATTTGGGAGCATGCATATTGAGTTTATTTAAGCCACCTACTACTTTGGATGAGTCAAATTGGAGGTTAATAAATAAAACTTGTTTACTGTAGCCACCAGGGCCACATAACCCAAGTACCTTTATTTTGTCACATATTCATACCACCTGCCAACATCCCTCCTAATAAAGTTAGAGACTTTAGAGGTGAGTGAGATCTTAGAGGCCATTAAGTTCAATACTGTCATTTTACAGATGAAGACACTGAGGCACACAGAAGTTAATTGACTTTTCCAACTAGCATTTGAGGGGAGATTGGTCTTCTCAAGTGTAAGTCTAGCATTTTGTCTCCTGAATCATACTGCCTCTTATTATAGTAACAATAATGTCAGCTCAAGACACAGAACAAGAGTCTACAAACTGTAAATTTCTGTAATTCTATTTATAGATGACTTCTAATTATCACTTCCAGTTCTGCATCTATGAATCTTTGGCTTTTAGGAGAGTAAGGGATGGGAGAAAAATGTACAGATTAAATGTATTTCAGAAAAAAAAATCACGAGTTTGTTGTCACTTCCTCTATAAAGCCTTCCTTGGCTAAAAATGAGATCTACCAACTGAATTCTCTTACCATTTCCTCTTTTTTACACTTTCTGTCATATTTACAATGTTCTACCTTTGTATTATTTCCCCTACAAGACTAAAATTCCTTAAGAGTAAGGAATGCACTGTATTTACCTTTGTAAATACCTGGCACAGTCTCTTGTATGTACTAGTAGGTCTGCAGTAAATGTTGGTTGAGGAATTGAAGTCTCTAGTCTAACTTTATAATTTCAGGGATAAAGAACAGATGTTTGCCCCTCTAGAAACATTTTATTCAATCACTACAACAACCCTCTGAGGAGCTTGGTACCAACCATTATCCTTATTTGGTTGATTAGGAAATTAAGGTTCAGAGAAAGGTTAAGTGATTTGCCCAAGATCACAAAACAAATTAATAAAAGATCCATAATTCTGAATGAGACCTTTGAATTTCAAGTCCAGTAGTCTTTACATTATGTCATATATTGGTAGTGTATGGGACACAAAGGAAGGACTGACACCTCTGGTGTAAGGGCTTCCAAAACCCTTTTAAGGGATGCTCATCCACCTTTGGTATCCAACCACTCATCCAACTCTCTGCTGCGACTCTAAGAAGCTGTGTGCAGAATTCCCACACCTTGGTAAACCCTTTTGGCAGACAGGTTAAACTAGGCAACAGGACTCAAACTTGTCAGTGAGTTAAGGGAATATCTACCCCAAGCACATAGAGATTTCCCCCAGCAGAATGGGTGAATGAGAATGATTTGTTCCAATGTTCATAAAGGGGACTGAAGCAGGCATTGTAGAGGGCTTAGAACTTGGTCAGACATTGAAGAGAACAAGGTCATTCACTGCATCCCAGGCCATCACCAGTGGTTTTGACTTTTGTCTTTGATTACTTTGGAAGAGAGAGTGAGACTGATGATTTTTATGCAATTCTGTCTCATTTATATCCAATTCACATACTAGTAGGAGTCAAAACATCTCCTTGTGATGTCACTGATCCTCTTCAAAAATGAAGGATAAACAGCAACTGTTTATAATACTATACTAATTAACCTCTCCATGACCTCAGTTACCTCATCTTTAAGCTGGGGGTAGGAGAGATAAGGGAAGTTGTATTACATATTCTCCAAGGTAATTTACCAATTTTAAATCTTATAATTCAAAATAATAATGTGAGTTGTGGAATGGAAAATTAATAAGTGCCAAATAACTAAATATAAATGGTCCAAAGATAAGAAACTTTGCTGAGAGTTATAGGGTCAGGAAGTGGCCTTGGACTGGTCCTTGAAGTAAAGGTCATATGTAAATAGAAACAGATAAAAAGGAGATACCACTTAGTTGAAAAGGAAGAACAGGGGTTCACTGCTTGGTATATAATAAAGAACATTGTATTTGATGTCATAAAGACTGGGTTCAAGGGTGGCTAGATAGCTCAGTGAATAGAACACTGACCCTGGAGTCAGGAGGACCTGAATTCAAATCTGAACTCAGACACTTAGCACTTACCCGTGTGACCTTGGGCAAGTCACTTAACCCCAATTGCCCTGCTTTCCCCCCTCCAAAAAAAAAGCAAAAACAAAAGAAACAAAAAAAAAACTGAGTTCAAATCCCGACTTTGTGATTGATTACCTGTGTGACCTTGGGTAAGTCATGTGACTACTTTGAGCCTCAGTTTCCTCATTTTGTAAATTTAATACTTTACCTGGGTAGACTTTAAGGTGTCTTGTTGCTCTAAATCTTAAAATCCTAAGGTGCAAAGACTCAAGTGCAAATAATGTTCTTGAGAGATACAATAAGCTAGTCTTGCTAGGATAGAGAGTACATGCAGGGGATGAGGACCTAAAGGCTGGAAAAGTAACCTGCTTCTGGATAAGTATATGGAATTAAGGCATTATCTCTTAGATACTAGGAAGAGAGGGAAGGATTTTTATTTGCTTTGTTTTGTATTTGTTTGAATAATTCAGAGGCAGCATGGAATAGTAGCAAGCTGGCCTTGAAGTTAGAAAGACCTAGGTTTATGTCCTACCTCATGACACAGACTGTGTGACCCCCAAGAAAGAGAAAGTAACTTAACCTCTCAGTGTTTTAGATCAAAGATATCAAACACACACAAAAATACACCCCTGTAAGCTGCATGTTGACATAGAAGACCACAAATTAACATCATCTATGTTGTATTATATTTGTATTTATTTTGTTAAATATTTCCTAATTACATTTTAATTTTGTTCAGGGCCTGTGTTTGACATGGCTTCTCTGGACTACTCTCTAAAACTATAAAAGTCAGAGGTGGTACCAGCATGTATTGGTGGGAGTTCTCTTTGCCAATGAATGAAATAATAAATTCCTATCTCTTCTGAAAAACTTTTACCTCTCATGCAAAAATAATAAGGTGATTAATCTAGCATCTGGATGTGTTTCTATATACATGATGATCACTCTAAGAAAGACAGAAGTCTCAAACATGTGAACCACAAGACTCCCCAGTGTACCCTAGTCAATCAATCAACATTTATTATATACATGTTATTTACCAGGTACTGTGCTAAATGCTGGGATTACAAAAAGAGGCAAAAGACAGTCCCTGTCCTCAAGGAACTTACAATCAAATGGGGCAGGGTAAACAATATGCAAGTAAGTATATACAAAGCAAGCTATGTACAGGATAAATAGGAAATAATTGACAGTGGGAAGGCATTAAAATTAAGAGGAGTTTTGGAAGGCTCCCTGTAGATGGTGGGATTTTAGTTGGGACTTAAAGGAAGCCAGGGAGGTCAGTAGTTGGGGTACAGGAGGGAGAGAATTTCAGGCACAGGGGACAACCAGAGAGAATGCCAGAAGTGGAGAGAGGTAATGTCTTGTTCCTGGAATATCCAGGAGGCCAGTATCACTGGACTGAAGAGTATGTGTTAGGAAGCAAGATTTAAAAAGACTGGAAAGGTAGGGGGGAGGGATCTAGGTAATAAAGGACTCTGAATGCCAAAAAGAACATTTTGTATTTGCTTCTCAAGACAATAGGAAACCTCTGGAGTATGTGTGTGTATGTGTGTGTGTGTGTGTGTGTGTGTGTGTGTGTGTGAGAGAGAGAGAGAGAGAGAGAGAGAGAGAGAGAGAGAGAGAGAGAGA
>NW_027187460.1:32812745-32932550 GCF_028583685.1 Petaurus breviceps papuanus
AGAGAGAGAGAGAGAGAGAGAGAGAGAGAGAGAGAGAGAGAGAGAGAGATGGAGAGAGATGGAGAGAGATGGAGTGAGGGAATGAGGATTGAGTCTGTGCTTGAGGAAAATCATTTTAGTGGTTAAATGGAAGACAGATTGGAGTGGGGAGAGACTTGACACAGGCAGACCCACAAGCAGGCTATTCCAATAATCAAGGCGTGAGGTGATGAAGAGGCCTGCATTAGAATGGTGGCCATGTCAGAAGAGAGAAGGGGGGTGTATACAAGAGCCATTGCTAAGTTAAAATCAACAGTCCTTAAAAGCAGCTTGTATTTGTGGGGTAAGAGATGGTGAGGAGTCCAGGATGATTCCTAGGTTATGAGCCTATTGAACTGGGAGGATGATGTTATCCTCTATAATAATAGAGAAGGTAGAAGGGTGTTTTGGGGACCAGATCATGAGAATTGCATTAAAATATAATTGCAAACATTTAACAAAAATGAGTAAAAATTCAATAAAACCTGCATAATAATAATATGAAGTCTTTTCAATTAATATGCTTCCTGCAGAGATCTTTATCTATGATTTAGTGACCTCTGCTTCTATTTGTGGTGAACACCATTGCTCTAAGACTTTTAGGGTCTTTCAAGTGCATACAGACTGAAAATGTATTTATTATCTTTACATACAAAATTTAGGAAAGTCTTTCCAGTTGGACCCAGGCTTGCGACATAAATGCACTAACATTTGTGAACAGTGTAACAATAAGGATCAGGATGTGAAGGTGAAGTCAAAAAGCCAAGATATGATGAAATCAGAATTCAATTAAAATTCTCTTCTTGCAGCTGAGAGCCAGAAAAGACTAATGCTCTTGCGTGTCCCTAGGCTACCACCCCACAGCCATGAATGACTCTTACAGAAAGCTAATCATCTGCACAGGGAAAGCACATGTTTTATGTCTAGGAACAACCAAGACAGGGAAGACAGGCCCATTAAAGAGTTTTCTCCTGAATACACGGAGGTCAAAGGAACACATTCAGCAAAGTGACAAAATATGTTTAGGACCCAAGAACAAGCTTCCAGTATGATTGCAGGGATTGGGGAAATGGTTTTCCTCACAAAGTTGATCCACTTCCAAGTGACCAGTGGAACACCTGGGAAAGGGTTGAGCTTTGAGAGAGTAGAACTGGCTGGGTGGAAGGGCAATCTGAGCCAACAGTCAGGACTAGGACCTAGCAGTGTTCTAAAATAAGATTATTCTCTTCCCTCTTACTCTCTCTGTTTGCACCCTCCATTTAAAAACAACAATTAAAACTCAGGAAGAAAGGGGGTCAGCACATTAAGCTGAACGCCCTACCTGAATTTCTCCCAAACAATTTCTGCACCACAGAGCTGTTTCTGGAGTCATACCTAAGTCCCTATGCCTCCACTCCCAGCTCTTGGTTGACCTCTGAAGTGTTCCAGTTGCCCCCATTTTTTCCCAAGGATGGGAAGTTTTTGTTTTTTCCACTCTTGGATCACTTAAGACAAAAAGGTTGCCTCCATCTTCCCACAAAAAAGATTTTCCTACCAAGTAAGAAGAAAAGGTAAAATAAAGCAAAATCCAGAAAGGGAAAATCCTCAATTAATAGAACACAGGTTATATTAGGACAGATTAGTCATAGATGCTTGGGACCATTTCTAGAACTAACTGTTCTCTCTCCCTCTCTCCTTTCTTCTCTCCTCTCCTCCCTCCCTGATTCCCTTTCTTCTTCCTTAGGATATTTCAGAAGAGAGTATCATAAGTCCTTTGCCTGGTGGTCAGAATGACATAGTGAATCAGAGCATTTGAGTATGGAATCTCAAGACTTGGATTTTAATTCCTGCATTACTAGCTCTTACCATTGTGACCTTGAAAAAGTCACTTATTCTCTTGGCATCAATTTCTCCATCTATTAAATGTGGATTGGTGGAGGTAGAGTACATGATCCCTAATGTACCTCCCAGAACTAAATCCTAACTCATCCACTTTTAGGTCTGGTTTCTTCATATGGGCAACTTCCCATGATGCTATGTAATGGCTCAATATTTGACTGACCCTTGCCAGTACCTTGAAACAACATCCTTCCTCACAGTCTTCTGTTATGTCACCCAAATTATAACTTCAGGATGTTCCCCATTAATGTTAAATTTTAAGCCAATTTTCCTGACTCTAAGAACAGGTATAAACTAAGAACTATTAATATTTACCACCCTTGGCAAACCAGCCACTTCCAAGTTTATAAGAGGATCAGTCATTTGTCTCCAGGAAAATATTCCTCCAAAGTTCACCGTGTATTTAATTTTTATTCTATTTATTACTTCATTCTATCTAGTACTTTATACTTAAAACAAGAACATATAAGTCCCATCAAAGTAAATAAAGGACATTCCACCCTCTTTGTACCACCTCCCTTCCCTCATGGACAACCAATGACCTCCTGCTGCCAACTCCCTCCTCTTCTTTACAACATGCCACCTCACCCAGTTTGCTTTTCCCCAAAGGTCTAGAAAAAGCACAGTGGATTTGGAATGAAAGGACTAGAGCTCGAGTCTTTGCACTGCCATTAAGTAGCATTGTGACTCTGAGCAAGTTTTTTAATTGCTCTGAGACTTCGTTTCTTCATTTATAAAATTAAAGATTTGGGTCAGATGACCCCTAAGGCCTCCCAGTTTCAAATTTATGATCTAATGCTCTTTCTCTTGTCCTTACCTCCTAAAACAACAGTAGCACCAGCATAAGCAACAACAACTTACCTGTAGTGTTATATTTCCTCAATCCCTTAGGGACCTTACTAGGTAACTGGTTAACTACTCAACCCACTTAATTCTCACAAAACTGTTAATGACCAACAATTCAAATAAATTAATAACAAGAATATGTGCATAATAAAATAATTGTCAATTGGCTATATATCCTGTCCTCTCCTAAACCCTGGAAGTTTCCCAAACTATTTCAATCCAAATATTCTAGGAAACGTGCATTGTGACTTTGTTTTTTTCCCCACTGTCATTCATCTTTGGACAAGCAAAGGAGTGTCCACTCAATAGTGGGTGCAATGCTTAGCTTAACGGATGAACTTGCTGAAACTCTTGAGGAATCCTGGACCTAGAACTTAACAGAAGATAGAATGGGCTTAGGATCAAAATGAATGTAGGAAAGAATCTCCCACAGTGATGTTTTTAGTCTTGGCTATCTAATCTCAGCAGGTATATCTAACCAGCAGCTGGCCTGTTAGGATGGAGAGTAAATGGCAAACCAAGTCATACAACTATCATTGGTGTCCATCGTTGGTGCCGGCATTTTCTACGAGTATGGACTGATTAACTTTGATGATGGTACCCTTCTGCCTAAGCTCTGTCATTTCAACTATTTTGCTCCTCTGATAGAAGCTTACCATTGTTGTGAATAGAAAGGAACTCAAAGGATCTTAGATGTGGAAGGGTCTTCAAAGGCTCTTTAATCCAACTTTGTGATTTTACACTTGAGTTAACTGAGACTCAGGAGAGATAAGTGATTTGTTCAAGATTGCATAGGTAGTAAATGTCAGAGGTGAGATTTAAAATCAGGTCCCCTTGATTTCAGAGACATTTGTCTTTTTTTGTACCATAGGGACCCTATAAAGGCAGCTGTTGGGGGAGGAAAGGGATTATGAATCTGAATATAATGCCAATGAGGAGGGGGAGGGTTGATGTGACCTATTCATTCAAAGATAAAAGAAAGCAAAATTCAGAATGGGCAAATCCTGGACTAATAGAGCACAGATTATATTAGGACAAATTAGCCTGTGGATAGTCAAAAAAAGACCACTGTGACCTACCCAAATTCATTCAGATAGTAAGTGGTATAGCCAAAATTCAAACTCAGGTTTTCTGAATTCAGTCTTTGCTCTTTATCTTCTGCCTTCAGGGGGCAATATAATGTTATACGTGGAGAAGACTTGAAGCCAAAAGACTTGGGTTGGGTCTCTGCCTCAGTTATTTATGACATATATGAACAGAGAAAAGTCATTTTTAACTCTGTGAACCCCAATCTCTTCACCTGAAAAATAAGGTTAACATTTGTGATATCTGCATAATAGGATTGTTGGATGATGAGATATTTAGGAGTCAGCATGGTGCTGTTTTAAGAAAATTGGATATGTAATTGAAATGAAAGCACTATTGCTTATTTGTATGTCTGTAGGCAAGTCATATAAACATCTCTGGGCCTCTGGTTTTTTTTTTCCATCTATAACTAATAATGTTAGCTTGGACACTCAGTAAAGTGCCTTACAGTTCTAAATCTTTGATCTTATCATCTTTTCTGGGTAATGGTCTCAGATACAACATTTACTAGATTTGGGACCTTGGACAAGTCACAATATTTCTGGGCTTCAATTTTCTCATCTATAAAATGGAAGGGTTGGTCCAAGTCCCTGGTCTGCTTCTTACCATGAATGAAGATAAATAACTTTCCTGGTTATCTCCTTTCTTGGCTGTAAAATGAGAGTGTTGTATTGAGTGATCTCTAAGATTCCTTATAGCTTTAGCAATTAGTAATCTAATGAATCACAAAATATAAGAGGTGGAAGTTATGCAGGCCAAGTGATTCCTAAAGAGACATTGTCTCTACAATATCTACAATTCTATGGTTTAGATGAGATATTATATGTAAAATGGTTTGAACAATGACTATGGAAAGGTTGACCAGATGACCTCTTAAGTTTGACTGTCACTACCTAAAAACAGGTATTTGATTGGTGAGCCTGGGCCTTCCAGTCTGATTGCAACTCTGAATGAACAAATTAGGAAATCCTAAGTCCAATAAACATGGTCCTGGTTATTTTGTTAGAGCCTTGGAGAAAAGGACATAAATGGCTCAGGATTTCTGACCCATCTGATGGGAGTTGGGACAGCCTGAAGTGTGTCACAAAGGTGAAGAGGAAAACGTAAATAATGTCGCTTGTAATGTAGCATGGTTCAGGGTAAAAACTGGGGTCGTGCCATTAAGGAGCCTATGATGAGATCATTATGCTTTCACAAGGCCTACACTAGCAAAAAGGAAGACAATAATGAAAAGTTGCCTGGGATTCTGAAACTGAGAACAGGGAGGGGGAAATGGAGCTTTCTAATGGAAACCATACCCTAACGCCGGATATGAAGGCTCTGCTCTGAAACAGTAATGCAAGAAGGGTGAGCAAGATTGATAGAGATGGAAGGAGCTGACTAAGGAAGTTGTAAATACAGTGAGGGGCAACAGAGGTGAGCGTGCTGAATCAGTGCCCCCAAAGATGAGGAAATAAATGAAAGGCTATTTGGAAACAAAACTTAAAGAGAGGGTCCTGTAGGGGGGAATATCAGGGGACATTAGTGTGGGAAACTAATTCTGTAAATCCACAGCCAAAACTATAATCTGCAAAAGAAAGTTAATCAGAGAAGGAGATGGTATCCCACCAAGGGATAAGAAAGGATTGTTAATGCTAACATTATCAGAGGCCATGTTGGCCTCAGCCGTGCTGAATGATTCCACTGAACTCCAGGGCAGAAAAGTAGCAGAGCAAATAGTTCTGAAGTCTTTCAAATATAAAACTCAAAATCTATTTTATGTCCCATCTAGAGAGTCTAGGAGTCTAGAGAGCTCCCAGGGTGCTTTCTCTTAGCTATGACTTATGAAAAGCTAGAAAGAGACTTGGGCTCTTTATTAGCACTTGCTGTCTCATAAAATTACTTGGAATTACTTTATCATCTATCTATCTATCCATCTATCCATCTATCTATCTATCTATCTATCTATCTATCTATCTATCTATCTATCTATCTATCTTTCTATTCATTCATTTGCTTTTTTTTCATTCACGAACTGACTCATTCATTTGTTTGTTTGTTTGTTTAGTTGATTATGGATTCCTTTCCCCCCAGTGGAATGTAAGTCAGGGACCCTTTGCCTCTCTCAGCCTCAGTTTCTTCATCCCTAAAATGAAGATAATCTTGACACTTACCTCACAGGTTTGTTTTGAAAAACAAAACAGACCATGCATGCAAAGTGATTTGGAAATATTAAAATGCTATATAAATGTATTATTATTGCTGTTGCCATGTGTTTATTTACTTATCTATAAGTCCATCCATCTTAAAATGTGTTTGTTTTTTCATATCCTTAGTGTCTTGCATAAAGCAACTACTTAAAGAATATTTGTTGAATTGTGGTCTGGCAGAAATTAGATTTCTTTAAAAGATAATCAGACAGCAGATGTTAAGACTTGACTTAATGACTGGCCCATTGTGCTATTTTGAGATTTATTTGGCTGAGACAGACATTGAAAAAGAAGAGAGAAGAGTAACAGCTAATATTAAAGATAAGTCAGAGTCTATTTTCAGGTCTTTCCTAAATGATCACATCATTGATCATTCTACTATTGATTGCAGAACAAAGTACTGTAAAACCTGTGCTTTTTAAAACTCGAAAGTCTCTATGCATGTCTGTGTCTCTCACTTACTCATTTATGCTAACGTAGAAACACATTCATCCAAGGTAGATGAGTTACTCCTTTGTACATTTTAGTCTTAGAGAGTTACTCTTGCATTGACTTGCCCAAGGTCACATTGCTTGTATGTGGCACACACAGGATTTAAATCTATCTTCCTGAAGCTTCAATACACTGACTAGACTGGAAGAAGAGAAGGGAGCAGAAGGGGAAGGCAGGGGAGGGAAGAAGGAAGAAGGAAGGGGAAGGAAGAGAGGGAAGAAAGGAAGAAGGAAAGGAGGAAGGAAGGGAGGAAAAATGAAGGAATGAAAGAAGGAAAGAAGGGAGGAACAAAAGAGGGAGGGAAGGAAAGAAGGACAGAGGGAATGAAAGAAGGCGAGAGGGGGAAAGTAAGGGAAGAAGAAAAGGAAGGAAAAAAGTATTTGTTATTTGTTTCTTCTATTTGCTACATTTTAGTATATATAATAACAATGCCGTAAAGCAGAGCAATTTTGAATAACTTAGACACTCTGATCAATTCAATGACCAACACAATTCCAGAGTACTTATGATGCAATATGCTAGCTGACAAAGAAGTGATAAATTCAGAGTGAATATTAAGATTTAAAAAAAAAACATGGCCAATGTAGGAATCTGGTTTTTTTTGTTTGTTTATTAGTTTACATTTTCTTTCTTTCTTAACAGGGAGGGGGAAGAGAGATGAGAAAGAGAAAAGGAGGATTTTTGTTGACCAAAAAAAATAATAATTTAAAAAGATTTCTTCCCTTAAAAGTCATAGGAACTGGGGTGGCTAGGTGGCACAGTGAGTAAAGTGCTGGCCCCGGAGTCAGGAGGACCTGAGTTCTGTTCTGGCCTCAGACACTTAACACCCATGTAAAAAAACAAGCCGTATAACCTTGGGCAAGTTACTTAACCCCAATTGCCCTCCAAAATGGCAAAAAAAAAAAGAAAAGAAAAGTCATAGGAACTGAATTTAGAGGGAAATTTGGTGACAAGATTTCCAGCTCTTCCATTTTATATCTTTTTTACTGATGTAAAACTGGGTGTGGTGTTTCTCCCCTCTCCATTCATGAAAGGATAAACTGATTAGCCATACTCAATAGCATGAAATATGACTAGACTCCTCTGGATTCCTTTTCCTCCAAAAGCTTTGTTGGACAGGACACTACAAGTATAGCAAATTGAAAACCATTAAGTTTTCCATCTGGGATGGATCTCTCCCTCCCAGGAGTGGATGGAGGAAGTCTGTTCTAATGGGGCTGCAGGACCACAGCTGAGTGATTTCTCAATGAGGGTATTAGACTTGAAAACGTGTTTGCTTTGTGATTTCCACAGGCAATCCAGTTTCACAATAATATCATAACCATTCCCCCCATCATGCCTACAGCCCTCCTACAGCATTAAATTCTCTTTCTGGGTGGCTGAACTCAGGTTGCCTGCTCAGCTCAGCTCTGTTTCTAGGGGGTTAACTGGCTCTTGTAACATTGTCTCATCTAAATCCATGTTGGTATGGAATTAATTACCAAGTTTAGGTGTGCTATACATATCCCTTAAAATTTCAAAGTATGGAAAGCTGATAATCAAAGTATAGAAAGCTGGAGTTAAATCCAAAAGTTTATGACACTTTTTTTGGGGGGGAAGGAGGAGGAGAGGAATTTTGCACAGGTACTCGGTCTATACAAATACTCACTTCCACCCATAAAATCTGAACTTTCTTTCAAAAGCGTAGCTCAGGTGCATCTGCCCCTACATTCCTAATCCATCCTGATTGTTAGCAGTCTTTCCAACTTGAAAATGCTCTGCATATATTTTGTAACATTATATATGGATCGATAGATAGATGATGGATAGATAGATATGGGTATAGATATAGACATAGACCTATATCTGTATTTATAGTTTTATATATATATATATATATGGATATATAAAGCTTTAGATACATATCTATATCTTGCAGCCTCCCAGCAGACAGAGAAGCCCTTCACTTGAAAAATCACTGCCTGCTTATGGGCAGCTTCCTTGACAATTAATGAGACTTCATGTTTGGAGGGCAATTCAGTATCTGACATAAGGAGCAAGGGGAATGGGATATCATTTCTAGCAATGTGCTTATCAAATAATCAGTGAAAATAAGAAACCATTTTTGATGCCTCTTGAATCATACAATCTGAAAGTTGGAAGGTAAAAGTCACCTAGTTCAGCCTTGCTATAAAATCATTGGGCTCTAAGTTTAACAAAGCATTTTACATGCTGTATCACATTTGAGATGGGGGTGTTGTAAAGGCAGTGCCTCTTCAGGAATCGATTAACCTATTGGCCTCTGAAAAGACCTCTGAAGTCCCTTCCACTTTTGACATTCAGTGATTTCATGGTTCATTGATTAGTAAAGCTTTTAGGAACCCTTCAAGACTATCTAGTACAACCTTCTCAATCATCTTACAGATGAGAACACATGCCCACAGATAGGAGATTGCTTCCCCACAGTTACAGTGCTAATAAAGTATCTAGAGTAGGGCTTGGACTCAGGTTTTCTGGCCCCATCCCACTCCATAAAAATAGGTCTCTTCTAGTGCACCCCTGACAGGTTGTCACCCACTCTCTTTGAACACTCTCAGTTATCCATTGCATTACTAACTGAAATAATAAGTATAAAATCTGTTTTAAGTATAGATAGAGGTTTTACCTGTCGTTTTATTGGTAAAGGGAGCTCGGGTAAAGAAACTTCCTCTTCAATGGAAGTAAGCACCTGTTCTGAAATTTATAAATTTAGAAAGGTGCACCACTGAGATATCAAGTGACTTCCCCTGGGTCGCTCAACTAAGATGTTTTAAAGGCAGATCTTGAGCTGGATCAACTCTTTATTCACTTCTCTATGATACACTACTAAAAATGCCACCTTTGATCATTATCCTTTTCATTAACCATGTTATTACCTCATAAGGCAGTTCTTATGAGAATAATTATTTTTATAAGAATTTCTTATATTGAGCCCAAATCTGTCTCCCTACCTATTAGTACTAATATACATCTATGCCAACTCACTCTTACACATGACAGTTACGTTTGGGAGAGTAGAGATATTCAAATGCCATTCCATTACTGTGATACTAGACATTTGGGGATCAACTGTTGTACGGGAATTTGATCTGTTGGACCGGACCTCATATGTGCTTTGGTCCATTTATTTTCAGAGATGTTAATTTCCTGTGAGAGCGATTTATGGGAAGACATGGTCAATAAACATGAAGAATAAGAAGGCATGGCTAAGTTGGAAGGCACACCACGGAGGAGTGCCCACACCAATGAACAGAGGAATCTACCTAAGCATTGAAGTTAATTTCCCATGTCAAGTCTGAATGAGAGAGTAAAAGATATTCCCTCTGAGAGGTCCTCAATTCAAACTGTATGTGTATTATGTAGTTAACATGGCCCCTGAGAAGCCATAAACATTCACTAACAGGCAATGCTTATGTAGAGAATCTGCAGGATCTCTCTGGAGGCAAAGGGAGAACCAAGCTATTATTAACAGAGATGAGAGCTGAGTGAGAAAGAGTTGATAACTGTGTACAAACACATAAAGGATTTAAGACTCAGCTGGATTGAAGATTGTTTAAGGAAGAATGAAGGGGCATGATGAGGTTTGGTACAGGGTAAAGACAAGGGGAACTAAACAGAAACAAAGATCTTGATGAATAAAATCAACTAATCTATAGGACAGAAGCCCAAAGAAATTAAATGACATCATTCTTTAGTCTGTTAACTCAGACGTGGATTGTTGACTGACTGGGAGAAATGACCTATCCTCCACCTCTGGTTTCTGTAATTCAGGCACACTATGAATGGGAATGTTTTGAAGAAAGCATCCAGTCTGTTGTGTTTGTATGAGGCTTTCATTGGTCCTTAGTTAGTTTTATTTGTAATTTCTTAAAGGCATCATTGGGCTCCTGTTATATGGAAAATTAGAGTGTTCCTCTAGACTGCTTTTCTACTCAAATGGATCCTCTCATCTGTTATGTCTTGGTTTTCTCCTATACGATTTCCTTGTTCCATAAAACCAGTTCTTACTTTCCCACAGATTCTAATGCTCTGTGTTTATTTGGTTCAATTTAATTCACTTCATAGGATGATTCTTCTAAAGCTGAAAGGGACCTCAGATACCATCTAGTTCAACCTCTCATTTTTATAGGTGAGGAAACTGAGTCCCAGAGAGGTTAAGTAACAATCCAATTCAATAAAGAACCTACTACATGCAAGACGTTGCTAGGCTCTAGTGTTATGAAGACAAAATTGAAGCAAGATCCTGCCTTCAAGGAACTTATAATACAAATAAACACAATGCATGGTAGGGAGTGAAGGGGCACAGAAGCAAAGAGTTCCAACCCTCCAATACTCAGACAGCTTTCAAGTTCCTTCTTAGTTTTCTCTTCTTTTGAAATATCTCCAGTTCTTTCAACCTCTCCGTGTAGAGCTGAAACCATGAAATTTTCATGGGGTGGGTGGAGCTGGGGAGTTGAAGGCAGCAAGGCAGAAGTAGGGCACAGAACTCATCCCAACCTTGGTGGAGAGAAACAACTCTAGCTCCTGCATGGGGTTGAAGGAGAAGGTGATCTGTAAGAGAGGTGCCACAACAAGGAAACCCTGATGAAGTGGCCTGGGAATGGTTTGTCAAATTTTAGCGTGGGCCAACAGAGAGCCATGAGATATTGATGCATGGATGGCAGTTGCCATGGCAGTTACCTTGGGGAGGAAGTTTCCCCCACTCCCAAACCTCCAAAGGAAACCTATTCCTAGGGAGGATGGATAACACCCTCAGGTAAAGCACCTCACCATCCTGGTGACCCATCTTTAGAAATGATCCGCCTTACATTCTTCCCATTCATGGGAACAAGCTTAGCTCTGTACAACCCATTCTATACATAAGCTTCTGGGATATAGCTATATGTTTGAATATTTGAGTGGAAATGACTCTCCTCCCCACTCCTATCCTTTACCCTTTTAACTGTATTTTTGTATTTTCACTAACTCTTTCCTGTCCATAATGGACATACATTGTTCTCTAATCAGAACTATGAGACTGGAACCAGTTCAGAAATCCCTTAACTTCACCATTGTTGAATAACACAGCTGTTCCTACCTCTTCATTGCTTCCATTTTTTTTAAACTCTTGTTATCTTTTATCTTGTTATATCTTGTTTGAAACTAGATTAAAGGGAAAAAAAACTGGATTTAGCAGTTGGGTGATCCAAGCAAGTCATTTGCCCTCTTTTAGCCTTCTATTCTCTACTGTAAAACCAGGGAGTTGGACTAAGTGGCCTTTATGGGTGATCAACCCCATGGTTCATAGTATCATAGACTTAGAGCTGAAAGGGGCCAATCAACTTCAAGTTCTATGATTCTAACAAGCAGTTATTCCCATCTTATAGATGAGGAAATGAATGGGTTCAGAGACAATATGCCCAAGGTTTCAAAATTAACAATGCAAATGACAACAATGACAATACTAATAACTCCATTTCTACAGCTCTTTAATCCTTACAAAATGCTTTACAAAATGTCATCTCATTTGGCCCTTGCATGCTGATAGGTAGATATTATTAGAGGTGGTTCAATGGCAAAGTAGCTATAGCACTAGAACCACCATTGGGAAGTTGTGAGTTCAAATGCAGCTTCACTCATTTACTAGCTGTGTGATCCTAGGCAAGTCATTTGACCTCTGTTCACTGCAATTTTCTCCACTGGAAAATAGGGATTATATAGCACCTATCTCCCAGAATTGCTGTGAGGACCAAATGAAATAATGTTTGTAAACCACTTAGCACAATGCCTGGAACACAGTAGACACTTAATAAATATCTGTTTCCTTCCTTTCTTCCTTCCTTCTTTCCTTCCTTCCTTCCCTTCCCTCTCCTCCTTCTCCCCTTCCCCTTCCTCCCCCTCTCTCCTCCTCCCCCTCTCTCCACTTCCTCCTCCTCTTCTTTCCTTCTCCTCATCCTTCTTCTCTTTCTTCTTCTTCTCCTTTTCCTTCTTCTTCCTTCTCCTCCTCCTCCTTCTTCTCCTTCTCTTTCTCCTTCTCCTCATTCTTCTTTTCCTTTTTCTCCTTTCTCCTCCTTTTTCTCCTTCTCCTTCTCTTCCTTTTTCTTCTTCTCTTTCTCCTCCTCATTCTTCTTCTCCTCCTTTCTCCTTCTCCTTCTTCTTCTCCTTCTTTTTCTTCTTCTTCTCCTTCTCCTCCTTCTCCTCCTCCTCCTCCTCCTCCTCCTCCTCCTTCTTCATTGTGATCATCTCCTCCTCCTCCTTTCCTTTTCTTTTTTATATAAATAAAGGAAGGAAGTTGAATAAACTGTCTAACATTAGTAAGTGTTTGAAGTGGGGTTTGAGATTAGATATCCTGACTCTAAGTAGCATAGCCAGAATTTTATCTCAGATCTTCTGATTTCCATTACATAATATTAGATATTTAAAGACAGAGATGAACTTAAAGGTCATTTATTTCAACTCCTTCATTTTACAGATAAAAAAACTGAGACCAAGAGAGGTCAAAAGCCTCACACACAGGGTCAGGCAGCTACTAAAAGTGTCTGAGGCAGGATTCTCATCTGTGTCTTCCTTAGTTCAAATCCCACAGCCCCATATCCAGGGGGTTATGGTGATTTTCACTCAGGCTGCATCTTCAGAAATTTATCTACATGTAGTTACAGGAGTGGACCATGAAATCTGATTTTCTCCTTGGTTTTTCCTGTTTCCACCTTTTACCCTTCCTGTGACCTTTGGCTTTGTTAAGAGGCTTCATTTCATTCCCAGTTTCTCTGGTGTTGTTTGCCATGTAGGTGGCAAAGGGAGGAAGGAGTTTATTATGATTTTCCCTTAGATCCTGCTTTGTTAAGTCCAGGGGGCATGTTGCTTTGTTTTTAGAATTCTGCTTTATGTATATTTGGCTATAGCCCCCAAAGTCCTCTGGACACTGAGAAGCAAAAAAAATGAAAAATGACTATTATTGTTACCCATTCCTGCCCATGGCCCAGCATTACCACATGTTCCTTTTCCATCTACTCCCTCCCACTGCTCCAACCCCCAGCCTCCTTATTGGAGACCAAAGGTACAAGAGAACATTACTCTTTTTTTCAAAATAATCACAACTTAGGCCAAACCACAGTTTTAAAAGAGTGCTTCATTTATATTACTTTCTTTGACTGTCCATATCAAACAATGCCCAAGCTAAGGTCACTCCTTAATATGGAAGATATTCTGGGGAAAAAGTGGAATATCAAATCAGTCATTTCCATGGCTTGTTTTTAGGATGAAAAATAACCCAGGACTTGGGCATTGTAGTAAAATAATGGATAGAGCACAACTCTAGGACTCAGAAGATCTGGGTTCTAATCCTAGCTTAGCTATTAACTACATATTTGACCTTGGGCCAGTTGCTTTGTCATTCTGAGCCTCAGTTTCCTCAATCAAAAAAAAACAGCCTACTAAGTGCTGAGAACACAAACACATAAATGAAAGGCAGCACAGCATAGTGGAGAAGATGCTCTATGGGACACAATAAGATTTGGGTTCCAATCCTTCCTCTGCCAATTACTAGTGGCAGGACCTAGGGAGGAAAAACAAAGCAAAACATAATATTTCTGGACCTCAGTTTCTGCACATTTAAATTGAAGTGGGGAAGGGAAGTAATGTTGGCCTCTAAGGTCCCTTCTAACTCTGAATTTTGTGAAGTAGTACCTGTCCTCAAGGAGCTTATATTCTACTGGAATAGAGAACATGCATACATATAAGTACGTGCAAAATAAATACAAGGTTGTGACAGGGTAAATACGATCAGCTGAGAATACAGAAAGATTTCCTACTGCACAAGTTAAACTAAGCAAACCAAGAATTCTACAAGGCAGAGATGAGGAAGGAATGAAGTAAAAACATGAAGGGAGGCCTAGCTGGTACAAAGGCATGGAGATGAGTAGTAGAATGTCATCTGTGAAGTAAAGCAAAGCCAGCAGAGGTAGTTTTAATGTCAGGCTGTGAAGGGCTCTGTAAAACAAAGACTAAAAAGTCCCTAAGTGTCCTTGCCAGTGCTAGCATTTTGTGGTTTTACATCTAGAAGGACTTTATATTGTGCTGTGTTAGGAACTTCTGTAATCTACTCATCATGTAATACTTTGTGTTCTAAATTATATGGATTTGAGTCTTATCCTACTATTACTGTTCAGGCTGTATGAGCACAAGGACTTGATCCCATCTAAACTTTCTATCTCCCCCTAGATCAGGGATTTTTAACCTGGAGTTCATAGCTCCCCTAAAGGATCCATGGAGAGATTTGAGAGAGTATATGAACTTGAACATGAAAAAGTCTTTATTTTCACTAACCTGTGGTTTCCTTTTAATACTATGTATTTTTTTTCTTATGAATTAAAAAAAAGCATTCTTTTGGCAAACCCATGACCTTCCAAGGCAAATTATGCCAGTTTTGGAAAGTTCTAATTCATAGGAAGTTCTTTTTTTTTCTTTATTTGTTAGTATGTTTGCTTGCTTGTTTTTTTTTCTGCATCCACTGGAAACTGCTAATTAGCCTAGCATTAGGCAGTTCACCCCCACTTGCTGAAGTGTCAATGAGTATTCTTTCAGTGGTCAGTAGCTATTCAACCCTCTCCCTTCACCTTTTCTTCTACTACATAAAGCCATCCAAGTATGATCCAGGATCTGCACCTCCTTAGTAATATAAGAAATATCTTTAGAATTGGGATCAAATAACATGCTACATATTGATTAAATGATGATTTTAAGAAAGTAGTAGCCCAGCAGTAACTAACAATAGTCAATGGATAAAAAAAAAAAAAGATTAATGCTTTTTTGTCCCTTGCTACTATGCAATGGCAAGGTTGCAATGTTCCATGGTCTTTGTGAGCAAGTAAATCTGCTAGGGAAACATTTTTCCAACAACGATGATAACAACTTCTTCTTCTTCTTCTTTTTCTTCTTCTTCTTCTTCTTCTTCTTCTTCTTCTTCTTCTTCTTCTTCTTCTTCTTCTTCTTCTTCTTCTTCTTCTTCTTCTTCTTCTTCTTCTTTCCCCCTCCTCCTCATCCTTCTCCTCCTCCTCCTTCTCCTCTTTCTCCTCCTCCTCCTTCTTCTTCTTCTCTTCCTTCTTCTCCTTCTCCCCCTCCTATTCCTCCTCCTTCTCTCCTTCTCCTTCTCCTCCTCCTCCTATTCCTCCTCCTCCTTCTCTCCTTCTCCTACTCCTTCTCCTCCTCCTCCTTCTCCTCTTCCACTTTATCTTCCTCCTCCTTCTCCTCCTTCCTCCTCCTTCTTCTTCTACCTCCTCCCCCTCCTTCTCCTCCTGATCATCAAATACTTAGACTCATGTACTTAGTCCCATATAGGATGGTCAAAACACATTAAAACAATTGGTTAAAAATGGAATAATTCAATTAAACCAGGTATTTGAAATTGTGAGAATCAGGATGATATCATGTAGAAAGCTGACCTCAAAACCATGAAGTCCCTTTGGGGTCCCATAAAGTCCCTGAGCAAGTACCTTTACCCGCTCTAAGATAAATGGCAGAGAAGGTGACGATCTGCTTTGACAGAGGCAATTCCACTTTGGGAGTTCCCTGGACCAATGAAATCACAGGTCCACTTCTATACATTTTAACATTGATTTTGGTGACACCATTGGTTGGAAATCACAAATAAAGGACCCCCCCCTACAGAATTTGAAGCAAGTGCCAAAATATTATAAGCCTCTGAAACTGACACTATTAGGAATTCATATACAGTCATCCCTATCACCTTGTAACTTTCCCCATTGTGGTTTCATATGTTATGGGTTGACATCAGAAATTAAATGAGAATTTTTGAGTTTTACAGAAGTTTCAGATGACATATGAAAGTCAGCAGATGACACAGAAAAAGTTTAGAAACTCATAAATGCATAGAATATATGTGTAGTATTATATAATATCAACAGATTTTCTCTTTCATGCCATAATAGTTCAGATTTCTCTGGTATAAAGGGAGGGTAAAAAATTTAATGGTGATTTTCCATATCATGGGGATGCAACACCCCTAACTCCAATAATGTGGAAGGTATAACTATATAAGGAATGACATTAGCTAAGTACTGCCTTGCCTTCTTATCCAGATATGAGGTTGTGAATGAATTGTTGATGAGCTTCTAATGCCTTCCACATCCAGTCAAGGAAATTAGAGTGTTCAAAATCATCTCCTCTATCAGAAGGATAGTGAGAGTAATATTATTTATCATCCTTAGAAGCTCTCCTTATAATCACCAAAGAATTATCTCCTGTGAGCCATTGTTAGAATGTTTTGGTCTTGGGGATATATGAACCATTGACACTTCAGCAAAACTTAATTCTTCCATGGAAATAGAGACCGGAATCATCAAGAGAATAGAGCATCACTCAGAGCCCCATTGGAAAGATATTAATCTAATATGTATACACACACACACACACACACATATGTATAATAAGGCAATGTAGTGTCGGTGAAAAAAATGAACTTTAATTCAGAGGAATGAGGTGACCAGTTAAAGACATTCTGTATTGTTATGCTTCTTGTTTTGTTTTGTTTTGTTTTTTTAAAAAGCAATTGGAGTTAAGTAACTTGCTCAAGGTTACACAGCCAATTATTTTGTGTGGATGCCAAGAACGGATCTGGAACTGATCCTGGGTCTCCCGACACCAGGGCTGGCGCTCTTACTGCTCCATCTGGCCGCCCGTTGTTAAGCTTCTTGTTAACTTGTAGCAGTCCACTGACTCTTCATGATTCTATTTTGGGTTTTTTCTTGCAGAGATACTCAAGTGTCTTTCCATTTCCTTTTTCATATCATTTTACAGATGAGGAAACTAAGGCAAACAGGGTTGAGTGAATTCCCTAGGATCACACAGTAAGTGTCTGAAGCTGGATTTGAACTGATGAAGATGAGCCTTTTTGAGTCTAATCTTAGTGCTGTATCCACTGTGCCACCTAGCTGCCTAATTGCCCCCTTATTTATAGCATGAACCATCTTAGATTCACTTTTAGCTCCTGTGGACAGACTCAATGAACATTACCTTGAGATATCATATTAATGGATATGCTTTGATACTGCCATAGCCCTCATGTTTTAAGCATTTCATCCTTCTCCATCAAAGGCTATCCTCAGAGAACCTGACTTGGTATCAGGCAGTGGGCTACAAGGGAATACATACTGGGTTTTCATTAAGGTGACTTGGGTTTAATATTTGCTTGACTACTGACTACCTCTGTGACCTTGGACAGCTTTCTTTACTTTTCTCAGCCTCAGTTTTCTCATTTGTTAAAATGATTCATGTAGACTGTTATCCTTAAGTTCTCTCCCAGATTTAAATATATAATCTCATTATGCCAATTCTTTGGTAAGTACTAAATAGGTCTCATATACTAGATTATTTTTGTCCCATGTTTGCTAGTCAAGTGCGCTTTTGTGGAACTCAAACAGAATGGAGATATGGGGTCAGCATAGAGATCTCAAATATTCAACTGCTAGCAAACATCAAGAAGAAAAGCCAAATGATCAAGGTAAGTGTGCTTTACTTCAGAGTCTGTATCTCAGAAATTTACTCTAATATTGCGCAGCTGCAACACGATATTGTTTATGCCCCTCTTTCCATATTCCCTTATCCTGTCCCGGCAGGGATTGTTGTAATGATCCAGGGAAACATGAGATGAATTGAGCTTTCAAACCTGAGAGAACATTTTGACCAAAAATCATATTCTTCCCTTCTCCTTCCCACCCTCCACCCCCACACAGATTGTTCATATGGGAATGAAATGAGAGCTGAACTATTTTGAATAAAGACTATGGAGATTACTGCCCAGATCATTGCCAAGATCATTGCTTCTCATCTTTGGTAAAAAGACACTCCATGCTGTTAAGTAGCTTTGCAGAAACTCAGAACCTAGGAAAATGTCCTGGAAGTGGGACATAGAAAGTTTTAAAAATAGAAAGGGCTTAAAAAAAGGTGAAGCATAAAATTAAAAATAGCACAGGCCTCCCATGTAGTGAAGTGACTCCACATGAGATATCTTGTAACATCCTCCCCCATCTTTTCTCCCTTCTGTCCCAGTGTTGTCAGTGCTGTGGCATGAGTCAAATTATCAAAGTACCAGGAAGGAAGAAATCATGCTTTTGTATCACTGAAGTCATCTGGCTCTGGATCATCACTCTGACTCTGCCTCCCCAGTTTCCAGCCTTCTTAGTGATTATATGAGATAAAATATTTGAATGTTTCTGTGCTCATATTTGGCAGGTTTGATGGTTGTTTCTGCCTTCTGCTAACCACAGAGTTAGATAAGACCTCAGTGGAAACCATACTTGAACAAGAAGCCTCTCCATATTATGTGCAAAGGACTACAAAATTTTGTATACCCTTTGATCCAGCAATGCCACTGCTAGTTCTATATTCCAAAGACATCCAAAAGAGGGAAAAGGACTTATTTGTACGAAAATATTTATAGCAGCTTTTTTTGTGGTGGTTAAAAATTAGAAATCAAAGGGATGTCCATCAATTGGGGAATAACTAAGCAAGTTGTGGTATATGATTATAATGGAATATTATTGTACTGTAAGAAATAACACGATTATTTGGGGAGTCTGAAAAGAACTACATGAACTGATTCATAGTGAAATGAACAAAACCAGGAGAACATTGTACACAGTAATAGCAATATTGTTTAATAAAGAACTGTGAATGACTTAGCTATTCTTAGCAATACAATGATCCAAGACAATCTCAAAGGACTTAATGATGAAGCTTATCATCTGCCTCCAGAGAAAGAACTACTATTGTTTGAACATAGACTGAAACATGCTATTTCCCCTTTTCTTTCTTTCATTTTTTTCCTTTTATTCAAGTCTCCTTGTACAGAATGACTAATATGGGAATTTTTACATAATTACAAATGTATAACCTATATCTGATTGCTTACTATCTCAGGAAAGGGGGAGGGGAGGAAAGGAAGGAAGGATAGAATTTAGAACTCAGAACTTTAAATAAAAATGTTTAAAAAAATTAGGGAAAAAGTCTTCTCCATGCTATAACCAACCACAGAGCATAAAGGAGTCTTTGGTTGAAGACCTCCAAAGTAGGGAAACTTCTCAGAACAAACTATTTCACTTTTGAAAAGCCCTAATTCATAGGAATTTTTTTTCTTTCCCTCTTACATCAAGCCAGAATTAACCTATTTGCAGCTTCTGTCCATTTCTGCTGGCTATACCCTCTGATGCTAAGCAGAAAAGTTCAATCAGTCTTCCACATGACAGTCTTTCAAATACATGAAGACAAATTGTTCATGCTTTGCCAAGTCTTCCCTTTTCCAGACTAACCATGCCCGGGGTTTCTTCAAGCAGTCCTCACATGGGATAGACTTGAGGACTTCCCCCACAAGCCCACCCCTACTGTTGTCCTTCTCTGAATACTCTCTCAAACTTATTGATGTCCTCATCCATATGCGGAGTTGAACATAATATGCTAGACTCTTTTCTGATCAGACCAGTGTATTGTAAAATTGTCACCTTAGCAATGCCTCACTTAGTATAGCTCAATGTCACATATGATTAGAGATTTTTGAACTCAGATCTTCTTAAATCTATGTCCAACACTGTGTCAAAGACATTACCTATAGAATTATAGAAGCAATATCTATTACCTGTAGAATAACTAGAATAACTGATACTGACAAATGCTTCAGGTCCCAGACTGCTGCTAGGGTGGGTCTTCTCATCAAAAGAATCATAGGAGGGGCAGCTAGGTGGCAAAGTGAATAGAGCACAGGCCTTAGAATCAGGATGACCTGAGTTCAAATCCAGCCTCAGACACTTAACACTTACTAGCCATGTGACCTTGGGCAAGTCACTTAACCCCAATTGCCCTTCCAAAAAGCAAAAAAAAGAAGAAGAATCATAGGAGTATGTAGTCTCCCTCATGTGATTGTGAGCTCCTTGAAATCAGTGGTTGTCTTCTGTCTTTCTTTGTCTCACCAGGACTTAGCACAGCATCTGGCACATGCTACCATTTAATTAATGTTTATGGAACAGCTAGGTATCATAGTGGATAGAGAGAGCCAGATCTGGAGGCAGGAAGATTCATCTTCCTGAGTTCACATCTGGCCTCTGACACTTATTAGCTTTTTGTGACCCTGGGCAAGTCACTTAACCCTGTTTGCCTCAGTTTCCTCACCTGTAAAATGAGCTGGAAAAGGAAATGGCAAACAACTCTGGTACCTTTGCTAAGAAAACTCCAAATGGGGTCACAAAGAGTTAGACATGACTGAAAAATACCCGAACTGAACTGAAACTAGTTCTTGTAGATGTGACTTAACTAAATCATTCAAATCTTGGTGATATATGAATGAGCAGATGAGCACCACCTATCATTTATTATTTTCTCTACATCTGGAACATGTGTTCAGGTAATTTAAGTTCTCTATTGAATCTGAATGATTGCACTAGAATGGTCTGGATGAACACAGAAGGATTGAACATGGATCGAAGCATAGAAAACGACTCCTGAATCCATGAAAGGCCTGCTCATTTCTTATTTCAATGGATATATGATACATATTTTGCCTGGACTCAGAGACTTTTGGTCCCTGGTTCATTGTGTGGTTGTCTTATCCTTAGCTTCCTTGAGGGTATAAGAGCAATATGGAGCCTGACTGGGGTAGTAGGGTGGGGTAGTGAAAAGCAGTGATCCATTGGAAGTCAGATGACCTAAGTTCAAACCCAACTCTGATGCTGACTTCCAGGGGATGACCATGGATAAGTCACTTGCCCTTCCTGTGCCACAGTTTCCTCATCTGCCATATATCTGTCAGACTATATTCCCTCTAATATCCTTTTTAGCTCTTTATTTATGACCAAACAGGGATTGTTTGACTTTGAGTATGACATAGAGTTAGTAGGAGAAAGGTTAGATGTATATCTCTAGAATCTCACATCTACTTCAGAATAGGTGGGAATAGAATGGGGAAACTATCAACCATAAAAGGCTGACACAATCAGCTTTATAGAAAATTGGCAATTGAGTTAGCTCAAAACATCTCCACATTCAAAAATGATACGATCAGTAAAATGGCTACTGTCAAAATTTCTCATGGCAGCAAACAGAATCAGAGTAGAAAGACATTATATATTTAAAGAACTGAGGTAGGATTTGGGGAGTGAAGATTGATGGGATTTCAAGGAAGTCAGGAAGAACTACGTGAATAAGGGATAGGGACTTGTTTTAAGAGATTGTTAAAGTTTTCATTACCCACAATGTAATTATGAGGATAAAGTGTGATGTGGCTGCTAAACAAGAAAGTTAATTGACTTCTAAGCATTGCAAAATAGAACTTCAGTGCTCAGAAGGAAGATAAAAATCTCAGCTCTACCCTGGTCAGATCATAGCTGGGATATTGTGTTCAATTCTGGGTGCCACAGTTTACTAGGGGTATCGTTGAGAGATTGGAGTATATCCAGAAGCCGATGAACAAACGATCCAGAAATAAAGTGACACAGACTGGACTCTGGAGAGATGAGATTGAGGAGAGTTCAGAGAAAGGATGGATAGGATCTCATGACTGAAGATTCTAAGTAAAGTAGAAACTCAAGAGAATGAAATTAAAAGTCACAAAGAGAAACAAGTCTAATAAGGAAATGAAATGGAAATATCTGAAGAGACCAATGTGTATGCACAGGGAACTCAATAACCAATCTCAGATTAAAAGCAACAGCAACAACAATAAACAAACAAACAATAATATGTACAGAGGATAAAAGAAAAAGTTGAATAACAGAATGAATATAAGAATGTATTCTAGCTTATTAAGAACAGTATCAAGAGGGTTAAAGTTAAAGTTTTGTGAGGGAAAAATATTAATCCCATTAAAAGGATGGGTTTACCCTTTGATCCAGCAATAACACTACTAGGTCTGTATTCTAAAGAGATTTACAAAAAAAGTGAAGAGGACCTATTTGGATCAAAATATTTATAGTGGCTATTTTTGTGGTGGCTAAGAATAGAAAATCGAGGGGATGTCCATCATTTGGGAATGGTTGAACCAGTTGTGATATGCAATTCTGATGGAGGATTATTGCGCTATTAGAAATGACAATCAGGCTGATTTCAGAAAAAAAACCTGCAAAGATTTACACAAACTAATGCAAAGTGGAGTGATTAGAACCAAGAGAACATTACAGTGACAGCAATATTGTACAATGATTAACTGTGAATAACAACTATTCTCAGTAATTCAGTGATCCAAGATAATTCCACAGGTCTCATAAAAAATGCTATCCACCTCCAGAGAAAGAACTGGTGGAGCCTGAATAGAGATTGAAGCAAACTATTTTTTTACTTGCTTTTTTTGGTAGGTTTTTTCTGATTGTTTGGGGGTTTTGAGGGTTTGTATTTTCTTTCACAGCACGACCAATGTGCTGGAAAAGAATGATGGGTTTGTGGTTTGTTTGTATCTGTGTTAGGGGAAATCCAAGAGAGAATAGAGGCATCCTTTAGGTGGATGAGACAATGGTTCCTTGATAGCATAGGGACATAGATATGCAGCTAGGAGAGACCTCAGAGGCCCTCAAGTCTAACCACCTCATTTTATAGATGAGAATACTGAGGCTACCCTGGGAGGTTAAGTGAATTGCCCAATGTCTCACAGGTAATAAGCATCATAGGCAGGATTTGAATTTAGGTACTCTAGAATTCAGTCAAAGTCCTTTCCAATGTCCTCTATTGTGTTGCCTCCCACAGAAAAAGACAGCTGCTTAATTGTTACTTTACCATTTTCCACTGGAAAGTATAGAACAAAGGTGACTGACTGGAAGTTGATACCCAAGATAATTAAGGAACTAGTGAGAGAGCATTTTAATAACAATGGTGAGCATTTATATAACAATTTAAGGTTTGTAAAGCACTTTATAAACTCATCATCTCATTTGATCCTCACAACTACACTAGGAGATTGGTGCTATTAATTATTCCCATTTTACAGATCAGGAAACTGAGGCAGACAGAGGTTAAGTGATTTTCCCAGGCTCTAACAGCTCATAAGAATGAACTCAGGTCTTTGAACTCAGGTCTTCTTAAGTCCATGTCCAGCACTGCGCCAACTGACTGCCCTTATAGAATTTTACTTACCTGGCTAAGATGAAATACATCCTTGGTTATTAAGGGGAAAATGACAGAAGGGTTTGTTGAGCAGCTGTCATTGATATCTGAAAGATTATAAAGAACGAGAGAGGTATTAGAAGCCTAGAGAAAAGCAAATTGTCTATTGATGGTCACAGAAGGGAAGAGAATAGGGTCTGTAAGCTAAAGACCAGCCAACAGGTCCCTGATTGCTGAGGAAACACACCTCAAAGTGCTATATAAATGTTGACTATTATTGTTGTTATTTTTGTCTCCAGGGTACGCAGTCCTAATAGTTAGCATCAGTTTCCTCTTTATAAAATGCAGAAGGTAGGCTAGATGGTCTCTTAAGATTCCTTAAAATGATAAATACTACAGTAGATCCCATGAGTATACTACCCTTTTACCTGATGGTGCAAGCACACATTGACTTTTTCTTTAATGATATCAGGGACAATTAAATTGCAAACCCTGCCTAAAGTCAAGAAAATGACATGATTATTCTTATTCTTTGGAACATAATATCCCAAATCTCTAAGCTCCATTTATTAAGTAGATGAACATTCTAGATAATTCTGTATCTCTAAATTCCTGTAATTCTTAAACCCAGCCATAAGTAGGGTGAGGTTGTCATTACCTTGCTCAAGGCAAAGGTGGTAAATTTAAAGGGTACTAATAGCCTTTGTCCTCCTTCAGCAGTTTGAAACTACAGAATTAATCACATAGTTAACAATAATCATTAGTTAAAATAAGAAGCTACCAGGTCTCGATCTGGACTGAGCTCCCTTCTTTGCTCTCACCACCACCCTCAGGGCCCATTTCTTTCCAATTTTCCTAGGTGCTGCTTAAGGTATTTGCCACAGGCACAAAGCAATCCTGAGTTATAGCCCAGCCCTTAAACCATACACCAAATGTCAGAATATGACATGTTATAACAAAGGATTTCCTGTGTGTTTGCTGTGATTTCAAATTCCTAACCATTAGCAAGAAACAGACCAGCTATTTATCCTGTTTCCATGAGACCAGGCCCCTCTCCCAGCACATGAGTGTGTTTCCCTGGAGAAACTTTATTTTCACTGTAAAATTTTGCTCTGGGACCAGCAAATCTATCCTTACTTACGAGGCTCTTTAAATCACAGCAAATTTACCTCTATGTTCAGACGACATGGCAACAAAGGGCCAGATTAATTTTTCATGAGCTGAAGGCTGTCTGACTTCCTTCACAATCCCCTTCTTTAACTATTCCCATGATTTGTTTTCCTCTGAAAACTTTTCAGATGACTCCCAAGTACATGGGTGGTTGATGTGTCTTTGGAAATATGATTCCATGAATTCTCAAAGGTTCACTTGAAACTTATATTTACCATCTGCTTTACATGAAATTACACAAGTTGACATCTAATATCTTATTTGGTCTTTGTATCTAATTTAATATAAAATTCTATTTTATACATTCATAAAAATCTAGGGGGCACAGTTTTATTTTATAGAATCAGAAGATCATCCTTGTCTGCTTTCTATGTAGAGTTATAATATCAGGCCAATCCCACCCCTTCCAGGGTATATAACAACACTGTAGAATGCTTTGATTCATTGAAGATTTTCCGTGAATCCATCATTTCCTGATGCACTCTCATACTTCTTGATGCCCAGCAGGTTTAACCAGGCAAATGCAATAATGATGAATTCACTTCAAAGGGAGAAAGAAAACCCAGAGAGAAGGATCAAAAGGCCTTTCTTAGAATGCTCTGGACATTTCAATGTGCAACCCGAGCTATATCTGCATCAGCTTAGTTTGTGCAAATTTCCCCAGACAGAGAAGAAAGGAGATGTCAGAAAAGAAAGTTATGGGGCTGATAAAATGAAATATTCCTTGGAACACTTTTTGTGGTAGCAAAGACTAGAAAACAAAGTAGATATCCAATCATTGAGAAATGACCAAACAGTCATAGTATGTGAATTTAATGCAACATCAGTGTGTGTTGAAGTGACACAGTGGGTAGAGGGCTAGAATTAGAGCCAGGAAGACCTGTGTCCTGTGTTCAAATCCCACCTCAAATGTATTTCTCAGACTTCAGTTTTCTCTAATCCAACCCTCTAGATTCCCAAGTTTACCCTAAGGAAAAGGCACCATAATCATTAGAGAGGATTAGAAATTTTAAAGTAGGGGAAGCTAGGTGGTACAGTGAATAGAGCACTGGCCCTAAAGTCAAGAGGACCTGAGTTCAAATCCAACCTTAGACACGACGCATTTACTAGTGGTATGACCTTGGGCAAGTCACTTAATCCCAATTGCCTGGCCTTCCCCCCTCCAAAAATACATTAAAATAAAGAAATTATAAAGTAACCAGAAAATGCTGATAAGAGACAAAGGACATAAATTTGGAGATAGAAGGACACTCTGAGGCAAGTCCCTGTATAAGGTACTTAGACTGTCTGGGTCTCATTCTCATCCCCTGCAAAATGAAGTTGGGTTAAATTGCTTCTGCAATCCCTCCAAAATTTAA
Source organism: Petaurus breviceps papuanus (assembly GCF_028583685.1). NCBI lineage: Eukaryota > Metazoa > Chordata > Mammalia > Diprotodontia > Petauridae > Petaurus > Petaurus breviceps. Next base: position 32,838,877 of record NW_027187460.1, read on the forward strand.
ATCTAAAATACACTGAATATAAAAAAATAAAAAAAACTTAGGGAAACGTTAATGTACTGATACAGTGAAAGACAGGAGGAAGCATTATCCAGTATGTGTTATGTGCCAGGCATAATGCTTCATGAATATCATCTCATTTGATCCTCACAACAACCAGGGGAGGTAAGTGTTATTGTTATCTCCTTTTTTACACAGAAGGAAACTGAGGCAGGCAGCATTTAAATGAATTGTCCAGAGTCACACAGGCAGGAAATGTCTGAGGTCAGATTTGAACTTAGGTTGTCCTTACACCCGACCCAATACTCTAACTGCTTCCCCTAACTGCTTCAACCTTCATAATGAATACAGGAATGTAAATGACACCCACCTTTGTGTAGTTATAATGACCAATCTTGAGCTAGAAGATAGAAGAAATACTACTCTACTTTCATGAGATGTGAGGGACAGTAGACATAGACTGTTGCATATCTTAGCACTGACTGGGTCAGTTTTGCTGGTTTTGCTTAACTGTTTTTCTTTGTTATATGGAAAGAATAGTTGGAGGAGGGAATGGCTATAATCAGAGATTACTGTGATATAAAAATAAAAAGCATCGGTTAAACTCAAGAAAGAACAAGAGTGGGTTTTTAACATATCTGTTAAAACCATTAATTTCCTAAAGTTATTATAATTGACATTTATCCAATTCCCCAGCCTCCTAATTCTTCTAATCTCCTTCGTTGAATATCAGTTCTCATATACAGGACTCCTGGAGATTCCCACAGTATGGAACTCCAAAAATAGGACCCTGACACCCAAATGTTGCCCATTTTTCCAGCTTTGTTAATGGAAGCAGCAATCTCTTTCAGGCACTGTTGTCAAAAACACATCTGAGTAGCAACAAGATAAGTATTTTTTATGTAAAGGGAAAGTGAGGTTGGAAAACATTAAGCTACATCAAAGAATTATAGGTATAAAGGTAAAAGAAAAATTAGCCCAACCCACTTTTTATAGATGAAGAAACTGAGACCCAGAGAGGTAAAAGGTCTGGCAACATAGGCTCTAGTTTGAACCAAGACCTTCTGACTATAATTCTAATCTCTTTTCACTGTACCATGATAACTCTACCAATATCGTTCTTAGACTTACAGAACATGTTTACTCACTGGGTTTTCCCTCTATTCTTGGTAAGAAAGAGTTGTTCGTATGAGGCACCCTCTATAAAAGGCAAAATAAACTTTCTTTAGTCTAGACACATTTTTCCAACCTTCAGTTTTCTTCAATCCAACCCTACAGATTTCCTCAGTTTACCCTGAAGGAAAAAACACTGTAATTATTAGATAAGAGTAAAAAGAGTCACAAACTCCAAAATAAATGTAGTTATAGAATATAGATCCATAGATAATATTCTCAGAAGCCATCGTGTCTGAACTATTCAATTTATAGATAATATTTGGCTTTGTAGTGGACTGGAATGCCTCAGACAGAGTCAGAGAGTTTTTGTTTGAAGTAGCAAGGCTTAGTAGAAAGCATTTTTTTGCCTTGTAGTCACAAAGACCTGGGTTCAGATCCTACCTCTGATGGTTACTAGCTATATGACTATGGGTAAGTCAATTAACTTCTCTGAAACTCAGTTTCCTAATGTATTAAATGGCAATGATAATATGTAGTACCTATACAATAGGATTTTAGTCAAGTTGAAGTCAAATAGTATTATATATTTAAAATATTTTAGGCATGTTTCTCAACTTTAAAGTTTTTATTTATACATATATATGTGTGTGTATATGCATATACATTTTGTTTGTGACTCCTGTATAAAAGCCTTCTAGAAAAGGAGGAACCTGTTGGTGTCAGGGAGTCTTCCTGACTCTACGGTCAACTCTCCATCTACTAAACCACATGCGTTTTTGGCATGTGATATAATATTAGTAATATCACATAATTTAACAACATAAGACATGACACAATAATACAATATTATATATTATATTATATACCATATATTTATCTCAAAGTGCTCTTTCAAATTTAGTATCTTGAATAACATCTATGTACTAATGGGAATATAATCTGGTGAGGTAAGATGGCACTTTATTGGGGATACTATTTTTATCACAACTGTTTCACAAGATTTGAAGAATAGAAATTGAATGCCTCCAAAGGTTTTGCAGGTACTTGCTTTCTTGCTCACATCTGGCAGGGCCTGCCATGTTTTATCTGAGTCTGTCTCACAAGGGAAGCTGATTGAATAAATAAACTTAAACATGTATATGGTCATAGAAAGGCTTTTATGAAACACAGTCTAATAAAAGCAACAGAGGCCTGACTTTCTGTTGTTTGCTATTTCTCAATGATGGAATTGACCTGGAGGTGTATACTGTCAAATCCTTACTTTCTTGCCTTGGTTCATATTTGCCCTAGGAAGAATCACAGTCTAACAGAGGCTTGGGTGATTCCTGGATAAGAATGATGTTAAATGTATATTGATTTCAGGGACTTGGTCTTTTCGAAGAGAAAGCAAGAAGAGAACCTGACATTTATTACCTTATGATTTCCAGAAAGTCCCTTAATCTATCTAGACCTCAGTTCCCTAACCTATAAAATGTGACAGTTAGACTAGGTGTCACTGGAGGTCCCTCCCAAGCTCTAAGATTAATACTATGCTTCTATGAATGTTCCTGCATCTGTACACTTGAAACTTTTTGTAAAAATTTCAGAAAAAAATGATACAAAAATTTATATCTCCAGTACCTAGAATGATGCCTGAGATATAGCAGGTCTCTTTAAACATTTGTGGAAGTGAACTGAATTAAATTTCTTTTTTCTGCTTCAATGTATCAGTGACCTTGTCAAGGTGGGTACTTTCTCCACTGGTACTGATCTCAATATGTCTTCTCATCCTGCATGATCTCAGACTGTCTTCTGCCTAATCTACTCTAAGGATCCACCTAACTTGCTAAAAGAGGTCCTCCCTGCCTTTGTGCACTAGGTACACCAGAACAATATGATTGTTCATCTATTAGCTCTTGCTTTTACTCCATATAATAATCAATAATAATAATAGCATTTATCTAGCTCTTTAATATTTGCAAAATGATTTCTAAATGGCATTTCATTCTAACATCATAAATAATTCTAGGTATTAGGTGCTGTTATTATCTCCATTTTACGAATGTGCAAACTAGGATAGATAGAAGTTAAATGATTTGCCAAGGGACACACAGCTAAGTGTCTAAGATTTGAATGCTAAATCTGAACTCAATTCTTCCTGATTTCAGTTCTAGTGTTTTATCTATTATGCCACGTAGGTGCCATATGGGGTTAGAAGAGAAAAACCTAGAAACTATATATATATATATACATATATATATATATATATATATGTTAAGAGAAACAGCTCTTTATTTTAAACTGTGTGCCTTAATTTTGCTAGTATCGTTTCATGGAGTTCTATTTCTTCCCCACTGACTGATGTTAGCTCTACAATGAACCTAAAGGAAATCAAACCACACCAAGAACTTTCTTCTAGGTCTTGCTATCTTTCTTCTCCTGATTACTGCTTGTTACTTAAATAATGAAGAACATTCCCCTCTTCTGTCTCTATCTTCTCACTATAAATCATCCAGCTGCCTTTCACCTCTGATCACTGTGAAAGGCAATGAAAAGATCATCACTCTCTGAAATCCAAATATGAATTTACCTTTAAACCTGTGTATCTAGGTCTAATGTTCATCAGTTTCCCACAAACCCCCTCTTAAATTAAATAACCATCACTCACACCTACAGAAATTTCCGTTTTCTGTTAGGGGATAATGAATTGGAAGTGTCCTGGATCCTTGTCATTTAGAGATTCCTCTTTGACTCATGGCTGAGCTGTGATATGTTCTCAGAAACTATCTTGTCTGACCTGTTCATTTTATAGATTATATTGGGCTTTGGGGTGTACTAGAATGCCTCAGAGTCAGGGAACTTTTGTTTGAAGCAGCAAACTTGGGTTTAAATCCTACCTCTAATGATTACTGGCTATATGACTATGGGCAAGTCAATTAACTTCTCTGAGCCTCAGTTTCCTGATGTGTTAAATGGAAATGACAATATATAGTACCTTTATAATAGGGTCTCAGGTTCAAGTCAAATAATATTATATATGTAAAATATTTTAAGTATGTTTCTCAACTTCAAAGTGCTATTTTTAAAATTTTGACTTTGGTTTAAAAGTCTTCTAGAGAAGGGAGAACCCAAAGTTTCAGTTTCTATTTCATAACTAAATCTGTCTGTCGCTTAACTTCATTTGCCTAATTGGACTCCTTGCCTCTGATTGTTCCATATTCTAATACATTCTGCACTCAGTTACCAGGTCATTTCCCTAAGCTGCAAGTCTGACCATGTCCCTCAGCAAACTCCCTGTTAATTCTCAAATCAAATATAGAGCCATTTGTTCGGCCTTTAAAGCTCTTTACAACCATCTGACCCCTTCCTGTTTTTCCAGTCTTTTACATACATTTCATGACTCAGGTACACTGATGAAGCTCCCAAATGATGCCCCAGCTTCCTTCTTCATGCCTCTGCACTGACTTCCCCTGTGCCTGAAATGTTCTTCCTCTTTACTTCTGCCTCCTAGAATCTTCGGTGCCCATCAAGACTCAACCCAAGATCCACCTCCCCCAGGAGGCCTTTCCTACTTCCCAGGTGTTATTGCCTTCTTCTCTGAGGCGACCTTCTATCCACTCTGTTCATATTTTATCTGTAGCTATTTATGTACATGTTGTCTCCCCCATTAAAATGTGAGTTCTGTAAGGGCAGGGACTATTCTGTCCTGGGTTTTTGTTGCTGTTGTTTGTTTTGTTTTGTTTTTAGCACTTAGCACAGTGTCTGACACATAGGCAGATAGTAAGTGCTTAATAAATCCTTGATTGGTTTAGCCCATAATGCATCTCTGCCTAATGATTCTCCTCACTTTTCTTTACTCATGTGAGTGGGATTATGGTGAGTTCAGGAAGGATTAACACCTCTGGTCTGAGGGCTTTCTGGACACTGTTCAGGGTTGCTCATCCACCTTTGGTGTCTACCTTCACCCAACTCTCAACTGGGGTTCCAAGAAGCTATAGCATGTAATGTAGCCGAGTGTGTCTAAAACCATGTGCTATAGCAGGGTTGTCTACAACCCTGCTAAAACTATTTAAGCAGATGGGCTAAGCCAGGATGCAGATAACCCCTAGGCCTCAGATCTGTTGGTGAGGTAAAGGGATGCCTACCCCAAGCATGTAGAGACTTCCCTCAGCAGAATGAGTGGATGAGAGCAATTTCTTCCAACTGCCATGAAGATGACTGAAGTAGGTGGTATGAAGAGCTTAGAGTTTGGTCGGCATTGGAGATGCCAAAGTCACCACTGCATCTTGGGCCATCTCCTGTAATCTTGACTGTTGTCTTGTCACTGGACTTTGATGATTGAAGAAGAGAAAGTTAAGAGGAGGATTTTGTGCACCTCCGCCTCACTTAAATCCAATTTATATGCAAGTCAAGACATCACCTCATGTGTCATTTGTCCTCTTAGAAAAGAAAGGACAAACAAAACCTGAGTTCCCTTATTTGCAAAATGGGAATAATAAAGGCAACTATCCCACAGCATTGTTGTGAGGATCAAATTAGATAATATTTGTAAAGCACTTAATATACTGCCTGCCACATAGTAAGCACTATAGAAATTATCATTATTATTAATATTATTTTATAGTATAGTATACATTGAGAGATTTATCCTATATAAACAAAAGTTTGGGGGAAGGGGGAGTTCTCACTCAATAATTTTAAGAATATAAAGAGGTCCTTCAGATTATAAAGTTTAGAAAGAATTGTATTAGAACACAAGAAAGGCTATGGAGTAATCCAAGATTTTTATCATGTCCTTTTGGTAAAAGGATTGAAAAACGTTAAGCTGATGGCTTTTGCTCAGAGATGTCAGTCTATCTCCATGTTTCCAGCTGCAGAGGAGTTCAACTGAAAATACAGTAGGCTTTCAGAGATATCATTTCCCAAAGGCTGTCAACTCAATGTCGTGATTGTGAAGACTTCCTCTCTGGGGGGTCTGCTTTCATGTTCCCTATTCCATAGAGCTGCCTGCTGCCCAGCTAACAGGCTTTCATGTCACTGTCCTCTGTGACATTCATAGGTCAGCTCTGTCATTGCGATTTGTCACACAATTCTTTGGATGTTGTGGGGCTGGCAGAAGTCTCACATCTTCAGTCTCTTGCTAAAAACCACAAGAACTGAACAAGAGTCTTTAATGTAATTAAACTGGGTGCGTGAGTGAGTAAGTGAGTGTGTGTGTGTGTGTGTGTGTGTGTGTGTGTGTGTGTTTGGGGGTAGGGTGGAAAAGCTGACAAAAAGCTTAACCATGAGAAAGTCTGCATAATGTCATCTGTATTCCTCCCATTTCTCATTGATTAAATGTATACAAGTCAATCAAAGCCTATGCCTAAGTTGAAGAGCTACATTATTTTTCCTGTAGAGTCTAGAACATAGAATATTAGAACAGAGTCTTAGAGGTAGAAGCAGAGGTGTGCTGGTAAATGTTTAACAATCAGCTCACCAAAACCCAAAATGTACACAGGATACATTTTCTGTTTGACCTGCATTATTAATATTTTCTTCATCACTTAAGTCTAGACATAGTAACGTGCTAGTAAAAGTTTAACAACTGGCTCTCTTGGTGGGTGAGAGGAATATACATCAGACAAAAATGTTAAGTTTAATTTGCACTACTAGCATTTAATTCACATTGCTTTCTTTTTGGATTTAACTTTAATTTTTTATTTATGGAACAAAACAAATATTTCCATACTAAAACACAATAAAAAAGATGACTGTACATTGAAACTGCAAATTCATTATGTCCAATATGCTATTCCCTTCAAATATAGAAAGTTATGTAAATTAGACACACATACACACATATGTGTGTAAGTATATATACACATATACATACAAACACATATGCATACATACATGTATATGTGTAAAATTATTATACAAAATACTTCAGTTTATTAATTCTTTCTCTGGATACAGATAGTGTCATTCTTCTTATGTCTTTGCTTTCTTAATTCTGGACAGTCAAAAAAATATCAAATCTTGATTTTAGTGTTAGCTATTTTCCAAGGTGTAAATGTTCAACTGAAAATTTGAGCAGACTTCAGCACATCCCTGGCTGGAATGGTCGTTAAAATATAGAAAGTTAGAACATAGAGTCATAGGATTTTGGAGCTTGAAAACATCTTGGAACTTAGACTGTAGGATCAGATACTTATGGAGTATAAGACCTGGATGGGACATTAAAGATTAAAAAGTCACAAACATGGTTCGTGGACCAAATATAGTCCACCTGACCCCTGGCTGGATCCTGCCTTATATAGCAAAGTAGTTTTCCAACCTAATTATGAGATACAAATGAAATAATAGTCTAAACAGCGAGTAAGAGCACTGGCCCCAGTGTCGGGATGACCTGGGGATCGAATCTGGGATCAGATACTTAGCACCACACCCAGAAATAACTGGCCGTGTAACCTTGAGCAAGTTATTTAACCCCAATTGCTTTAAAAAAAATAATAATAATCATCTAGTAAAACCTAGACACCTAGCTACCACTATAACTGTGTAGTGGACTGCCTTGAGAGTCTTTCTAGTGGGCTTGGATCAATTAGCAATTGTGAATCAATTATCTAATTAAATTAATGTGGCCTGCATAGGCATGGGTTTTTGATCACATGGGCCACTATTAAAACATTTGAACTACCTTAGTCTCATCCTACCTTCTTTTTTACAGTTGAGGAACCTGAGGCTCAGGGAGTTGTTGTAAAATGACTTATTTAATATCACAACAGTTACTACCATAGCTCAGTCTAGAAGTTAAGATTCCTGACCCTCAGTCCATTGTGTTATCTGAAATATCATGCTTCCTTATTTTGAGCAAAAGGGACAGTTAACTGACTGGTATAAATAGCTACCCTTGGACAAGCAGTCAGAAGATGATTTATACCCATGGGCATCTAGCTACTATGTGATAGAGAACTATAGGTAGGGAACAGAATTTAGAACAGAGAAAAGAAAACCAAAACCAAAAGACTTATCTTTTTTCCATTCTCAGGAAAATATATGATACTTTTCCCCCAGAAGAGAGCAGTAAGCTCACTGAATAGAAAAAAAAAATAGATTTCTACTATCTTCCTTCCATTTTCTCTCATCCTCATTTTCCCCTCCTCCTCATTCTTCGTGTTCTTGCTCTTCTCCTTTTTCTTCCTCTCTTTCTCTTTCTCTTCCTCCCCTACCCTTAATTTAAATCAAGATTTTCCTAAGTCTTACTCTAATGGCACATTAAATGGAGGTGATCCTAATATGCCAGCAGAGACCAGGGTCAGCCTGATCTTACCAAGATGAAGAGGATTCAAGTATAAGCAAAGCAATGAATAAAGTTATGGTATAGTGGAGAAAAGAGACTTGACATCATCATCATCATCATCATCATCACCATCATCATCTAACGTTTATATAGTAGCTACTATGTGCCAAAGACTATGATAAGTGCTTTATAAGTTACTGTCTCCTTTGATGCTTACAATAACTTTGGGAAGTAGGTACCATTATTATCCCCTTTATGCAAATGAGAAAACTAAGACAAACAGAAGCTAAGTGATTTGCCCAGACTATCCATCCACTGTGCCTCTTAGCTGCTTCTATTAGTTATGGAAAATCATGCAATCCCTTTTGACCTCAGTTTCCTAACTTGTAAAATAAGAGTATTAGATAAAATGACTTCTAAGGAAAGATTCATATCCTGATCTTCTGACTCCTAACATGTTAATTAAATTCAAGCCTAATAGGTATTCCTAGAAAAAGTAAAGAAAAAGATGAATGGTAGGGGAAAAATAGAAAAAGAAATGTAGGTGATGAAAGACAATATGAAAAAAGAATCAACAACTTGGTAAAAGAAGCACAAAAATTACTAAAGAAGTAAACACCTTAAAAAAAAAACCAGATTTGACCTAATGGTAAAAGAGGCATAAAAAAAACTCACTGAAGAAAACAATTACTTAAAAACCAGGACTGACAAAATGAAAAAGATGGCGAGAGATAGACAGAGAGAGACAGACAGACAGAGACAGAAAGAGACAGAGACAGAGAGACAGAGAGCGAGATACAAAAGCTCCCTGAAGAAAATAATTCCATAAAAATTAAAATTGGGCAACTAGAACTAATGAGTTCATGAGACATGAATAAACAATAAAACACAGTCAAAAGTGTGAAAAACAGGAAAAAAAATGAGCTATCTCATTAGATTAAAAAAAATGACCTGGAAAGTAAAGAGAGGTATTTAAGAATTATTATTTATTATGTAATTATATAAAAGTGATGATGAAAGAAACAGCCTAGATATAATATTTCAAGAAGTTACCAAGGAAAATTACCTCAATGTCTTAGATCTAGAAGGCAAAATAGCAATTGAAAGAGTTCACCAATCACCTACTAAAAGAGATCCCAAAATGTAAATTTCCAGGAATATGAAAGCCAAATTCCAGAACTTCCTTGATAAGGAGAAAAGGTTTCAAGCAGTCAGAAAGAAACAATTCAAATATCATGGAGCCACACTCTAGATCACACAATATTTAGCAGCTTCCACATCAAATTAATGGATGGCTTGGAAAATGATAATCCAAAAGACAAAGGAACTAAGATTATAACCCAAGAATAACCTACCCAGCAAAATAGTATGATTTTTCAGGGGAAAAAATGGACATTTAGAGAAATAGAAGACATTCAAGCATTCCTGATGAAAAGAACAGAACAGAAAATTTCACATTCAAACTAAAGACTCAAGAGAAGAATAAAAAGGTAAATATCAAAGAAAGGACTCAATGAAGTTAAAATGTTTATTATATATATATATATGTATATATATGTAGGTATACATATATATATACACATATATATCATATTCCTATATGATAGATGATACATGTAACTCTTAGAACCAACTAAAATTACAGTAGTTAGAAAGACTCTAGATAAAATGAGGGCATGAGTATAAGCCAATCATGTTGGGATAATCTCAAAAAACATGAAGGAATTAAAAAGAGAGATGGCCTGTGAGAAGGGAAAGGGAGAGGAAGAATTGAGACACTTTTCTCACACAAAGAGGCATGCAAGTAAGAATTTTTTCAGTGGAGGGGAAAATAGAGGGGGATGGAACAATACTTAAACCTTACTCTTATCAGAATTTATTCTAAAAGGATACACACACACATATTGAGTATAGAAGTCTGTCTTAATAGGGAAATAGGAAGGGAAGGGCATAGGAGATGAAGGAGGAAATGGGAAACAATAAAAGGGAGGGCAAATTAAGGAAGGCAGCAGTCAGAAACATAACAGACTTTGGGGGGAACCAGGATAAAAAAAAAAGAGAAAGATAAACAAAAGAAAATAGGATGGAGGGAAATACACAGTTTGTAATCAGCTGTGAATGAGAATGGGATGAACTCACTCATATAATGGAAGAACATAGCAGAATGGCTTAGAAATCAGAATCCAACAATACGTTGTTTGCAAGATGTACACTTGAAACAGAAAGACACATAGGAAGTGGTGGGAAATAAATGAGGAGGAGGAGGAAGAGAGAGAGATAGAGACAGACAGACAGAGAGAGAGAGAGAGAGAGAGAGAGAGAGAGAGAGAGAGAGAGAGAGAGAGAGAGAGAGAGAGAGAGAACTTTAGAAACTTTGTGCTGTCTAAATGATAGTTATTGAATTAATATTACTGAGTACTGTAATGGTAATGTAATTTGAATTTGAAGATCCCTTTGTTTTGGCAAAAGTAGCAGGTACTTAGCACTTAGTAATTGATCAAGCCTCTGTTGGGGAAACAGAAGATATGAATTCCTGTATCCTGTTGCTGACGTAACAGGAAGGGGTTGGCTGAAACAGGAAGCTAATGCTCTGCATATAAGAAAAGCCCCAGAGAGGCACAGTCAGAATTTCTTGAGACCAGCATCTGATAGAGCAGCTATAGAAGAGAGAATGGAGAACTGAGCCAGAATTTCCTGAGAACTTGTCGTGGTGGAGCTTCTTCTGAACAGGAGCCCAGAGCCCAGAGCCCTGAGCCCGCAGCCAGGAGCCAGGAGCCAGGAACCAGGAGCCCAGGTGACTGAAGCATGACTGGAATGCTGAGATTTTGCTTGTTTGCAGCTTGGTTGAGCCTTGAATTCCTTGGAGCAGAAATGGTGAGGGATCTGACATGGACCAGACCCTGTGAACACCAGTGTGGAGCAGGACCTGCCCAGAGAGCTGGTCAAGGAACTGGGAGCTGTCTGCCTTTGAACCCAGGTGACAGTCTGATGAATCCAGGTAGAATCTGGGACCATGGATGAATCCAGGGAATCTGAGAACAGGCCCCAAGTCAAGATGAAAAGACCTCTCCTTGGGTACTGAGTAATTATGGAATTATAGTTTACTAGCCACCTAAGGGGTGGAAGGTTTTGTGTATGGTACTTAGTAATTGATTGATGAATAAGTGACTGATTGAGTTAATTAAGACTTTGCCCCATGAATGGAAGACTTTGACTATTGTACTTTAAGATGATTGTTCTTTGTTCTAAATATTGTACCCACTTTAGTGAAAACTATGTGGCCATTTTAATAAGCTGCTGTGAATATTATATTGTGATTTTCTGTGATAAGTTGTAATATTGTGAATACTGTAACTTGATTTCCTGTGAATGTTTTGCTTGGATTTATTATTTAATAGAGTGTTCACTATACAGTGTAATTAGAACCTTAAAAGCTGCTCACAGTGCCGTGTTTCCCCGATAATAAGACACTGTCTTATTTTTTTTTTTGGACAGAAAAACACCAGAGGGCTTATTTTCAGGGGAGGGCTTATTTTAATGAACATTGACAGCAATTTTAATAAACAGGTAAATGTGAACAAAAAAATCTACCTTTATTCAATAATCAAATCACTGGGGAAGAACAGGATGACGCGCTCACTGCTGCAGCTCTGATTGGATGCAGCTCGGAGCGCGGCCTGCGTTTCACTGGGTCGGGGGGGACGGTGCATACAGAGGGTACCGTAATGTAGTGGGTAGTGCAGGGGATCACCTTCACTACAGTAGCAATCTCAATAGGGCTTATTTTCGGGGGAGGGCTTATTTTAGAGGAATCTTACACAGTAAGGGGAGGGCTTATTTTCAGGATAGGTCTTATTATCGGGGAAACACGGTAGCAGTTCTTCTGAAAAGCTGCTTGTGCATGGCATTACAAGTACTAAGTAGTGACAGAGATAAGATTTGAATCTAGTTCAAAATTCTCTCCACTGCACTCAGCTACCCTTCTAAGTTAGACTGAAGATAGATGTGATGAAGAGTGCAAAGTGTATTCCAGGCATAGGGAACGGTCTGAACAACAATAATATATTATATTAATTTACGAATGATAGGATCTCCCCCAAAATAAATTTAATAAAGCAAACAAAAGGACCTGGAACAAATAACTTTTGATGAGATGCTCAGAATCATGTGATGTTTTCTATGCCCTGATGAGCTCTAAGAGTAAGGAGCCCTGGACACCTAAAGGAAACAATATGAGTCACATGGTTGTAGGCATTAGAATAATAGTTCTTTAAGGGCAGGGATGGTGTTTTCACCTTTCTTTGTATCTTCACTGTTTAGCACAGTGCCTGGCACATAGCAAATGCTTATTAAGTTCTAGCTGACCAACTAAGTCTTTTGGGGGCTGTGGGAGTGATGAGTGCAAAAGACGTAGTGTGATTTATAAGGAATAGCAGTAGCACATGCATATAGAATTTTGCTGTTTAAAGTGTTACAGAATTGGAAACCAAGACTCAGAGAAGTCAATGTCTTGCCCAGAATCACACAGCTAGATCAGAAGCTTTTACTTTGCAAAAGTTAGGATTCCCTTTGTAAAATAACCAGCCTATGTTTGGTGAATCCTTTTTGGTCAGAATAGTGATGATGAAAGCCAGGAGCAGATCATCTGGGCACAATGAATAACACCCAATTTCATCGTCTCTTTTATTCGTTGTTTGATCAGGAATAGTTTTTATCTTTAATACCAGGGTAGTCCCACAATGAGGTAAGCACTGGCTGACAGGCAGACTGGGAGATGAACAACATCCTGCCTTCCCACCTCCCCATCCCCAGAGGCTAATTTGACTGGGTGCCAATCCTAAGAAAAGTGGAAGCCCAGAATGGGCTGGGCCTTCAGGGTGGAGGGGTTTACTACAGATTAGAGTGTTCCTCAGAGGTCTGTCCCACCCAGGATCCTAGTCTAACCAAAAGATTCCTGTAGACCAGCTTTGTTCATGGTTTGATTCCCTCCCAGGGTAAACCTAGAGGTTTGTGATGAAATCAAAGCTTTGTACATAGTCAGAGATGTATCTGAATCCTTTGTCACAAGAGCTTAAGTTAGTGGTGTGGTCTAGGGAACAGCATGGGATTGAGAACCAGGAGACTTGACTTTTGGTTCCAAATCTGCCTCCCCTTGGGACCATAGGCCAATCATTTAAATTCTCATGGCCTCAGTTTCTTGAAATCCAAAATGGGAATGATAATACTGGGTCCACATTTTTTTCACAGGATCATTATAGGGATGAAATTAATTAATGGACATGGAAAATGCTTGAAATTGTTAAATGAGCTATGCCTATTATTGTTGTTGCTCAGTCATTTTTAGTCATTCATGTCTGACTCTCCATGGCACCGTTTTGAGTTTTCTTGGCAAAGATTCTGAAGTGGTTTGCAATTTCTTTCCCCAGTTCATTTTATAGAATGAGAAAACTGAAACAAACAACCTCAAGTGACTTGCCCAGGGTCACACAGCTAATATGTATCTGAGACCAGAAAAGAACTCAGGAAGACGAATCTTTTTGACTATCTACTGTGCCATCTAACTGTCCGAGTAATCCATATAGGCAACATTATTATTAAAATTGAGTACCTTCCTCAATTCATAGTATTCAGAATTGGAATGAGACCTAGGTGACCATATAGCCCAACTTCCTTCCATGGAAGATGACCCAGAGATTCTGAACCTTGCTCTAGGTCCAACCGATAGTTAAGGTTTGAATCAAGGTCTTCTTACACTAAAGTCAATGCTCCTTACAATAAATCAGGCTGATTTATCCAGATCAACTGAGTGAAATGAAATGATGGGGGCAAGACCCAATGGTTAGAACTGGGCTCTCATGTATTCTTATATAGGGAGAATAGAGGGTTGGGTCATAAATACCTCAACCTTGCTGCCTCTAATATAAAACACAAACTTTTCTCTTTGCCCAAATCTGTCACTAACCTACCTTCCCAATAATATTTCAATGACTCCTACCCCTCTAGGCATAATCTGACTGGATTCCAGGCAGTTCCCCCAACTTAACATTTATTTCTTCTACTTCTGCACATACCTGAAAGGCCTCCCAGAATCCTTATCTTCTAAGGCTCAGATCTAGTGACACCTCCTCTGTGAAGTCTTGTATTTTCCCCACCAGATGTTAATGCTCTCACCCTTGAGTTACCTTCTGTTTATTTAACTTTTTTTATCCCCGTTGGGCAATCTGGTGAAGCCTATGGACCCTTTCTCAGCATAATATTTTAAATGCACAAAAGAAAATACATAGGATTTCAAAAGAAACAGCATATGGAAATTTATATGTATATACTCATACACATATTTATACACACAAACATACACATACATGTATATTAAGACATGGTATATATGTATGTGTATACCCACATGGAACTCTGATTAAGAACCCCTGCCCTAAATTGCATGCATGTATACATGCATGTATGCATGCATACATACATATATACACATGTATGCATATGTGTGTATAGGAGGGTATATGTGTGTGTGTGTCCATGCATACATAGACAGAGAGCACAGGATGAGTTGAATGTGAAGGGATGATATCTAAAAAATAAAATTTAAGAGTTGAGAGAGGAATGTATTGGGACAAGAAAAAAGGGAGAGATAGAATAGGGTAAATTATCTCACATAAAAGAGGCAAGAGAAAACTGTTACAATGGAGGGGAAGAGCAGAAAATTGAAAGAGAATGAGTCAACCTTACTCTCATTGGATTTGGCTCTTTTGGGTATTTGACACTACAGGAAAGTAGGAGGGAAGGGGATAAGAGTGGGGATGACAGAAGGGATGACAGATTGGGGGAGAGTGTAGTTAGAAGCAAACACTTTTGAAAAGGGACAGGGACAAAGGAGAAAATAGAATGGGGGGGATGGGATAGGGTGGAGGGAAAATATAGTCTTTCACAGTATAACTACTATGGAAATGTTTTGCATAACTACACATGTACAACCTATATTTAATTGCTTATCTTCCCAGTGGGGGTGAGTGAGGAGGGAAGAAGGGAAAGAATCTGGAAATCAAAGTTTTAAAAACTAATATTAAAATTGTTTTTTACATGTAATCGAGAAATAAGATGTACAGGCAATGGGGTATAGAAATCCATCTTGCCCTACTAGAAAGTAAGCGGGGGAGGGGATGAGGGAATAAACAAACAAACAAACAAAAAGAACCCCTGCCCTAGTGCAACAAAATGTTTTTGAAGTCTGGGCCTGTTCTGTTGTTGTATCTTTATCCCTGCTTTCTGGAAGAGTGCACACAGTAGGCTCTTTATAAGCATTTGCTTCAGAGAATATTTAAAGTGTTGCATTAAAGGGTGAGTGTCTCCAGCAATGAAGTAGCAACTGGAAGTTGCTCCCTTTTGGTACTGCATCAGGGGAGATATTGTAGCTACTATGTCCTTTAGAGCAGTAGCCTCCAATTCAAATTGCCTTTCTGTTTTAGACTTCTATTTCTTGTGTATTTGCATCAATGGCAACTTAATCTTTATTAATCTTCACAAATTCTTGTCCACCAAATACCCTAGCTGTCTTCTTTTTTTCTTTTTTGGAGGGCAATTGGAGTTAAGTGACTTGCCCAAGGTCACAGGACTAGTAAGTGTTAAGTGTCTGAGGCTGGATTTGAACTCTGGTCCTCCGGACTCCAGGGCCAGTGCTCTATTCACTTCACCAACTAGCCACCCCATAACCTAGCTGTCTTTAAAAAAGAAAGGAAAAGGAAAAAAAGACTGCACAGTATGACTGTGGGTATTGTGGGCTAGGATCAGGGATGGTGGTAGAAATACAAGCTACCCCAGGTGGTCATTGGTGGCTTTCAGATTCTTACTCTATGGTACAAGTCAAGAGTACCTAATGATAAACAAACAAACAAAAACCAGGGACAAGTTTGGACCTATCAGGGAGTGTGGATTTTAAGAGCTAGAAAGAACCTTAGGTAATGCCACAAGCATGACCTTTTCTCTCCTCTTCCAATGCAATAACATATAGACAGACAGACAGACAGATAGATATAGGTAGACGGATAGACAGACAGACAGATAGATAGATAGAGACAGACAGATAGATAGATAGACAGACAGACAGATAGATAGATAGATGGATAGATAGATAGACAGATGGACAGATAGACAGATAGATATAGATACACAGATAGATAGAAAGATAAATAGACAGACAGACAGATAGAGAGACAGACAAGTAGACAGATAGACAGACACATATAGGTATATGTGTGTGTATATATATGTATGTGTATATGTTTGTTTAAGTGTGTATATTTACAATTATGTCTGTGTACATGTTGTTTCTCCCTAGTTCAGGATTCCTTAACATGGGGTCCATGAACTTGTGTGTCTTAATACATACAGGCATACATGTATGCACACACATAAGTTCATACATTCATAATTACATACTTACACTTTCTGGTTTTTAGCTGTATCTATGTCTTATTCTCCTAAGGTAGGGATGTTATATACCCCTTCAGCATTCATGTGAAACCCATATACACCGCCCCACACCCATACTCCCATCCTGTGTATATTCAACACTTTAATGGTCTAAGCAAAACAAAATAATGCATACATACACATATAGAATATAATTGTGTGTATATGGAAATGTAAAATGCATGCATCACAAACACATGCATTACACATGAACCACACACAAACTCATATGTGCACGTGTACACATCCATTTTGCACATGTGAATATATATATGCTTTGTGTGTGCTGTTCTTTGTGTGTATATATATATATGTGCATACATAAACATAGAAATTTATGTGTATATACAGACATATGTTTATATAATATATAGGCACATAGATAACTGCATTTTAGTGTGGTTGATTTCTTTTGTAACTACCTGCAAACCAACATATTTTATTTTTTGCTTCTAAAAATAATATTCTGAGAAGGGTGTGGGTTTCACCATACTATCAAAAGAATCAATGACACAAAGAAGGCCAAGGCCCTAGTAGAATTAAAATTCCTTTGGAGTAGAGATTGTTTTGCTTTGTGTGTTTGTATAACCATATTCTTGATAGTAGTAATGTATTTACTATGTGCTTGTTGAATGAATGGATGGATGGATTGATGAATGAATGAATAAATGCTGCCCTCGATTAATGAGAACCCAAAAGGGCAAGGGCATTACATATAACTTATAAAGGATTTTTGTTACTATTCATTGTACCTTGAACATACCTTTACTATTTATTATACCTTTAACAACAGCTTTTGTTCTTTCCATATTCTGGAAAAATAGGAGTTAATCTTAATTTGGGGAGAAGTTTTGACATGATCCAGTATGATCAGTTTGAAGGGGATCTAGGAATTCCATTTTCCTTAGGCAGTCCAGCAAGTTCTCTTCTCTAGTACAACAAAATGGAAGGATATTTGCCTCTTTTTGGTTCTCAGGCAAGCACATAGAAATACTCTCATGAACCAATAAGGGAAGATGAGACTCAAGCATCTCATTGCAAATGCCCCCAAACACAACATGGGGCTGTTCTTCCTTGGTTCCTTTAAAAAAAATAGACTGGTTGTTCGTGATTAGTGTCTAGAAGACTGCAGACTTATATTGCAATGAATAGTTTACACAGAAATGCAGATAAGCACTAAATCAATATTTAGAGCTTTAGTTCATTGGTGAGATTATAGACTCTGGAACAACTCTCCTATGTACACTGAATGACATGCACTCACATATGCACACGTCAAACTTCCTGTCACTTCTGCTAAATGATAATTCTTTTGCACAATCAGGACAGAGAAAGCTCATTAAATATTCCTCTAACAAAACAACAATTCAGCAAGAAACAGATGTTGTGACTCCTCACCAAGGCAACAAGATACTGAGGCTGTAAGAGTTTTTAGCAACAGCTCTACAACAAATACACATGCAGTGATCTGGGGCATCATGAAAGAAAGAAAGAGGATGCATTAGTCGGTGAACAGCTCATAGTGATGGGAAGGCAGGTTTGGGCAGGGGTGGTGGCAAGGGGAGGAGAGTGGCAGAGGGGACAGAGATCTGGCCTCAGGGCTGGGTTCAAGTACTCTATCTGCCCCATAGTAGTTATGGGACACCAAGGAAATCACTCAACTTCTCAGAGTCCCAGATAATTCTCTACAACTATAATTTGCGGAATGGGTACTGATATATGTTGGTAGGGGGAGTTTCCTCATTGGGAATTCCTTATACCAGTGGAATCACAGATACAACTGGGCATGCATGTATGTGTGTAGGTTTATGATATCATTATATTTGAAAAAGATAACTTTCATTCCTATTTTCTGGATGGAGAAAATAAGGGCCTGATTTTAACGGAATTGCTTTAGGTTTTAACTTTAACAGAACAATCACACATGCCTCAGACACATTTAAATACACACATACAATATGTGTTTACATGTGTACATATGTGTTGTGTAGAGAGACATATATTTGCTTAAGTATCTAGGAAGATACATATACATACATATAGTATATGAAGTATGTGTTATAATGGATGGAAGGCTGGTCTTTGAAATTAAAATTATCTAAAAGTTCAAGTTTTGTTCCTGACATATACTAGCTGTATGTATATGGACAGGTTACTTAACCTTTGCAGTGCCCCAGGAAACTTCTCAGTCTGTAAATTACAGATGATTTGCCATCAATGGAAACAATTTTCATGCTGGAAATTTCCTGTACCAAATTTCTTTTAATTGCACATGTGTGCATATTCATGTATATGTATGCATACATATCTATATGTGTATAGATGTGTGTTTATATGTGACTGTACCTAACTATCTAGTCATATATGTTTCTTTGTGTGTGGAAAGGAGAGGAGAGGAGAGAAGAGGAGGGGAGGGGAGAGGAGAGGAGAGGAGGAAGGGGAGAGGAGTGGAGGAGAGAAGGGAGAAGAGGGGAGGGTAGAGAAGAGGGGAGAAGGGAAGCATATGTGTATATAGATCTATATATCTATCCATAAAAGATTTAGATTTAGATATATGGGTTTTAGAAAAAGGGTATCATACACCAAGAGTTGTGGCCTTGTTATACTTAGGGAATGTTCATAAGACTCAGGACCTCAGGATCTCAGTTCTCTCATCTGGAAAATGGAGACAAAAGTTATCTCATTCTAAGATTTTGGGTGCATTGTGCCATAAACCCCGTGATGTTATTACTGGTTTAAAGACTATGCTCCACAAATGCCCTGGTCTTCAGTGCCTGGGTTTCTGCTGAAGTTTGAGGTGATTTATTATGGAATTTGCATAGGAAAACAGAAGCCTAGGGCCACAGGCTGTCAGTCCTGCAAGTTCTTGGTTCATTGAGGCTTCAAAAACCCAGAGTTCCTCCTGGGTGGCTAGAAGCTCTGACAGATATATTTTCCCAACAATTTTACTGACTCTGTGGTAGGTTTCCCTTCAGTTGGAGTCATGAAGTTAGATTTTGCTAAGGAAAGTGAGTCAAAGCTGGGGGAGGGGAAGGTCTTGCTTCTAGCTTAACTGTGTTGGTTTTTGCTGAACCATGTAGCAAGAGGGCACCTTCCATTGGTGACTGCTGTCTCTGAGAGGAGGCCTTGCTAGGGTAGAGGGCACAGGTCACCAAATGTGGAGAAATGGCCAATCTGTTTGGCCACTGACCTGTGGTGAGTCACTGAGGGCAATGAACTCTCATGAAAGTGACTTTAAATTATGAACTGCAAGAATAACTTTGTTATTATTTCCCAGTTGGAAGAAAGTGGCCCTTGCTTCCTAGGGACATTTTTAGACCCCCATCCATCTTATAATTCTATAAGCTGAGGGACATGAGGTGGAGCATATAATGATTCTCTCGCTCAAAGAAGCCTGGCTGGATCTGTGCAAAATTGTGAATTAGACAAGGGTCATCTTTGATGCCCTCGGTTGTCCCTTTTGGAATCTATGCCCCCCATTTTGGGAATATACTCTCCCCTCTAGTATGTAGGTGACTAGTGCTCCCCTCTTGCTCTGGGTCTCTCATAAGAAAAAGGAACAATTCCAAAAAGTATTCACATTGGAGAATTAAGGGTGATATAATTTTTCATCTTTGATTTCCTTTTATTAATTTTTGTTATTTGGGAGGAGGTCAGGGCTGTTTCATTGAGTTAGGAGGTTATTAAACTGGCTAAAACCTGTCCCATGGGATATGAAGATTTGCTTAAGGCCTCAAACATTCCTCTGATAAGAAGCCAAAAGGGGAGTCAAGGCTTCCTAAGTAATTTGACAAAGGATTCATCTGATGCTGACTATATAAGCATGAAAATCTCCCTTTTCAAACAGTCCATTGTGAACCCTCTAAATGTAGTTTTATCTGAAATCTGACTTAGTTTACTTATAGAGGTTATTTGACTAGATTGCTTCCTTAGGGCATGTAGGAGATTAAGATTCAATTTCACTAAATTTGTTCAACTTTTATAACATTAAAGGAAGTATAAAATTATGAATGTTTAAAAAAACTTTCTAGTTTAAAGAATATATGATATTGTAATATATAAAACAATTTATTTTTCTGTCACTTTGACATAACCTTGCCCATACAAATCTGTTTAAAATCCTAATCTTTTTTTTCTTTTTTTTCCTTACCGTGTATGGAAACACAATAATACCTTGGTTTTTGCCTCTATGATTTCTGCATTGTGGTAGATTTATTTCAGAACAGCACAGTCACAAAAAGGGAGCTATTTCTCCCATCAGGACTTAATGTGTTATGCTATGTAGGGGTATTTCTGTTCTGAAAAGAGGATCCAAAGAATAGGACAGTTTTTAGCACAAAAAAAACAATAACTGGTAGGGTTTCAGGGTCTATGTAATATTTTGATCAGAGGTATTTGCGTATAAGGAGAGTATCTCATGTGTTTCTCAAAGCACACCAATAGGCAGTCACCTACTCTCGTTATGCATGCATTAGCCCTGTAGAGTGTCTTCCTCTCCCAACACAACTGTCCCTGTTTTACCCATAGAAGGACCAGGAGAATCATGACTTAAATATTTTTACTAGATACTTCATGACTTTTTTCTATATATTTTTTATTAATTTTCCTTAGCATTCTAAAGACTTTTCAAATAATGAAGTAAATAAAACATGTGGCTCTACCTCTAAGAACCAGATGCATCAAATGAGTCATATGTTAAGCCCTTTATGCTTTTTTTTAAATAAAAGAAAATATTCCTACATACATTTATTTGCTTGTATTAGTCTTTCCCCTTTGGAGCTCTAGCAGAATTCACTGAACTCACTGTGTGACCTTAGACATTTTCAACTATGTACAATGAGTGGGTCAGACTAAACTATCTGTAATGTCCCCTCCAGCTCAAAGAGTCTATGATCCTTTCTGGGCTGCAGAGATGAAGTTTAGTAGTGGATGCTGGTCAAGCATGATGATACTCAGGAGATTCCTACATCCTTTAGGTAGCTCATAAAGGAGTTGTGATAATCAACAACAATTCATCCACTAAAGAGTATTTGTTAAGCATGTGTTTCAAGCACAGTGATAGGAGTGAGGGACACAAAGTCCAATGAAAAGTTCAATATCTGTGTAAACTCAGTAATACTAGAAAATAATAATACCCAAGATGTATTGGGCCAGGACTTGATAACTGCTGGTGGGTTATTCAGATGGACAAGTTTAAGAGAGGGTGAGCTAAGGGTGACATGATAAAGCTTCAGGCAAGAGAAGAGATGTGATTTGGACATGCTCTCAACAGATTCAGTACTTTTGTACAACAATGGAGATCATCTATAAGTTCTTATTGCTGCTGAGGAAAGTGAAAAATTCATAGCAGGTACAAATCAAATCAGACAAACATGGATTTCATTCTAACTAGAACTTTGGCTTTGAAAATTCATCCCAGCTGCAGTGGCATACAATCACCACCAGAGGGAACATTGACTTTTCCCATGAGCAGATGCCCTCTTGAGAGAAATAAAGTAATGGCCTGAACCCCATCCACACCACAGCCATGTGGCTGGTTCATTTTGGACCACACTGTTGTGCTGACTTTCGCTGCCCTTATTGACTTAGGGTGGGATCTTGAATCTCCTTTCCACACTTCACACAATAGGACTTGGCCTGGAGTTGAGGGTGTGCTAGAGCCAGCTCTAAACAACCAGTAAGAACAGATTGATAAGTATTCAGTATACACATTGATACTTTGGAAATTTGCAAACTACAAACTTGAGCTTGATTTATTTTGTTGAATGTTTGGACTTAACAAAGAAATGGAAAAATATTATTAATACAGATTTAAAAGTGTGTCTCATACATTTTTTTTTTCCTCCCAGAGAGCTACTTGTTAAACGTTTACCAGAATACCATTGCCTGGGATCCTTAGAAAGAAGGGGATAAATATAAAATCATCCTGCATAACCCTTTTTGTGTTTAACTACCCTTGTTGTGTGTACACCTCTTAAGCATCATAGAAAAATATTTCTTCAAGCCCCCATTGTCTGATAGAGAGGCAGCATGGGATAGTGGAAAGAATATTTGATTTGAAGTTCAAAGACCTGGGTTCTAATCCCTGCTCTGCCCTTTACCAGCTGTTACCTTGAACAAATAACCTCCCCATTCTAGGCCTCAGTTTCATTGAAGGGGCTAGACTGTATGAATTCTATGGCCCTCTACAACACTTTTGTGGTAATACTTTAATTGCATTTTCAGAATTCATTTCCTACTTTTTTTCTTCAGGGTTTTAAAGAAAATCAAGTTCCCTAAACTTGGAGCCATGGGACATGAGTTCAGATCTGAGCTTTGCAAGTTTCCTACCTTGATGACCTTGAATAAGTTATTAAATTTCTTTGGGCCTTCATACCCTCATTTATAAAAATTATGGGGTAAGACTGCATCTAGCTGATATGATTGACTAGCAGTCAGGAAGAACTGAGTTTGAATCCTGCCTCAGACACTTTCTACCTGAGTGATATGGGGGAAATCACTTGAACTCTCTCTTACCCAGGTTGTAGTGACAGCACCATCAGCTTGAATTTCCTCATCTGTAAAATGAGGAGGATAAAAATAACATCTGTTCCTTGAGTTAGTGTGAGGACTAAATTAAATCACATGTGTGAAGCATTTTGCAAATTTCTAAAAGGGCTACAAAAATGTTAGCTGTTAAATGAAGTCTACGGACCTTCCTAGATTTTATCTTAATCCCACAGTATGTTTGCTTGGCCTTCCTGGGATTTGGAAAAATCTGGATACTTGGAAAGTTCTGAGTTATTGATAATATGAATACAACTTTTGAGGGAAAAGGTCAATCAGAATAGATGCAAATAGCAATAACATTAGCATCTTGGGGAGACAAAGTTGCACAGTGGATAGAGCACTGGGCCTGGAATCAGAAAGTTGTTGTTGATGAGTCATTTCAGGCATGTCTGACTCTTCATGACCCCTTGCAGAATTTCTTGGCAAATATACTGGAGTGATTGGCCATTCCTTCTGCTCATTTTATAGATGAGGAAACTGAGACAAACAGGGTTAAGTGACTTAGGACTTCACAGCTAGTAAGTTTCTGAGGATGGATTTGAACACCTACCTGTAGGCTCAGTTCTCTATTATTGTGAGGATCAAATGACATAACATTTATATAGTGCCTGGCTCATAGTAGGTCCTTAATACATATTTATTCTCTTCCCCTTTTCTCTTCTGAGAGACAGAGAGAAAGAACGTGGACAGTAGTCATGAAAATGGGAAGGTATGGATGGTTTGTGATCTGGATCCTTGGAGGAAATAGCTAGTTCAATGAAATCATAGGTCTCTCAGAGTATTGAAGCATTTCAGAGATTTTAAGATTTTTCAAGGGAATAGTTTTTTTTTATGAATTAGATTTATTTCTTTTTTTTTCTTTTTTCTTTGGAGGACAATTAGGGTAAAGTGACTTGCCCAAAGTCACACGGCTAGTAATTGTGTCAAATGTCTGAGGCTGGATTTGAACTCAAATCTTCCTGACTCCAGGGCCAGTGCTCTATTCACTGCACCACCTAGCTGCCCCCCTTTTTTCTTTTCTTTTCTTTTTTTTTGCTTTATGGAGGGCATTGGGGTTAAGTGACTTGCCCAAGGTCACATGGCTAGTTGTTTGTGTTAAGTGTCTGAGTCAGGTCCTCCTGACTCCAGGGCCAGTGCTCTATTCACTGTGCCACCTAGTAGGGCACTTCAGTAAATTGGCTGCAACTTGGGGAGTCTTTTGAAGATATTTTGTCTGTGAGGGAGAGCAGCTGTCATCAGATTTGTGAGACTGGTGGCTGGCTCACATCCCATGTAGTCATAACTTCCTCAAAAAAAAAAAAAACTCAACCCAATGATCTTATCAGAAACAAGTAGAATTTCCTATCTCCTTTGGTGTTATTTATATTATCTGATGCTCAGAATCTTAGTATTCCTCATTTTATGAGTTTAGATAATTGTGCATGTTTGGGTTATTTAATGTTCCAAATCTAAATTCCCTTCTGGTTGCTCTCAAATAGTGCACTTTTTTTTTTCATTTTCCAGTCTTAGGCTTTTGGTGTCATGGTGTATAGTTCAAACAAAGTAAATTTGCATCCAGAATTGCTTCCAGATATCTGGGATTTTGATTCTTGTCTAAAGTAGGCAAGTGCTCAGGAAGCAGAAATGTGGATCAAACAGAGATACTAGTCAAAGTTTGGAAACAGACCAAGGTGCATATAAACATCCTCTGCAGATAGAGATGTCTGGCTCATTGGAGAACAGGCAAAGCAAAAAATTGTTGGGGCAGGTTAAACACTTGGCTTCTATAGGCTACAATTCTGTGTGAGGAAAGAGGAAGAGGTATTTGAATCAATCTCATTTTTCAACTTCCTAAATGGGGGGGAAAGACATCCTTCTTTCAATGTAGTGAACATAACTGCAAAATCTCTACCCTCATTGTGGAAAACTGTGGTGTGGTGCATGGGGGCCACTTTTGGAAGAAGGACATTTTTTCAAGTCTGCTTTGACATATACTAGCTGTGTGAACCTGGGAAAAATTATGTAATCAGTGTCCCTGGCAGCTCTTTAAGATTATTCAATTTTTAAGATCCATAATCAGTGTCAATAGGGGAAATTTCCATACCAGAAGGTCTCTACACTAATAAAACAACAGATCCAAAAGTCTAGAAGCTCATCATCCCCAGCTATGTGAATAGCCCCATTTACCCAAAACAATTTGTGAGACTACCTCCATCTCCTACTCAAATTTTACCGGTTCATCTGCTCAAGATTGTATAGTGGTCTGCTGGGAAAGGCTGTTAACTAAAGTTTAACTCCTCTCAGGTGGGGCTCTGATGAAAAGGTTTTATAAATTACAGCTGAAACAGGCTGGTAATAGGGAATAGGAGATTTCAGGGAGGCCTATGAAGGAAATCAATTAAATTTATCTTAAAAACAACAACAACAAACTTCATCCTATTTCCTTGCTGTTTCCCATTAGGGAATCAATTGTAAGGAAAATTTATCTTTGTCGGACTAATTTTTCAGAATTCCCCATTTAAATCATCTAAAAAAAATCTCTCTCTCTGGGGCTTCTAGCTTGCTCCAGCAACTTTACAAGAGCAAATCACTGCAAATTCTCCAAGTTCATGCAACTGACAAAAATTCTAGATTGCCTCCATTAAGCCACACTCACTAACCACTATTTTAGTAATTCACCGCCTTGTTATTGAAACTTCTACAACCTTCTCAGTTTCATGTGTGTTGTTTTCCATTAGAATGTAAGATCCTTGAGTGCAGAGACTGTCTTCATTTTTGCTTATATTTGTATCCCCAGTGCTTAGCCTGGCACATAGAAAGCATTTAATAAATATTTGCTGCCCTGTCTTTGGGGAACTTGAGCTCCCTCTGATTCCCCAGGCAAGTAAGTCACTCTTCAGGAAGTGATATCTTGGAAGGCTGAGCAGTAATTTGATAAGACTAAAATCCTGTTCTTACTAGCTCCAGTTCTCAAACCTCATTTTCACTCTTAATCCTATAATTTTTACTTATAAGCCTAACCAAGCAGGATTCATTACATTCTTGAGTAAAAATTCTAAATCAGTGATCCTGCTTTCCATATGCAGATTACCCTGTCCAAGTTTTCCAACATCTTAGATACAGAGGGTAAAATAGAAATAGAAATAATCCATAAATCACTTCCTGAAAGAGATCCCCAAATGAAAACTCCCAGGACATCAAATTCCAGAGCTACCATGTCAAGGAGAATATATTGCAAGCATCCAGAAAGAAACAATTCAAATATTGTGGACCCACAGTAATAATCTCACAAGATTTATCAGCTTCCATCTTAAAAGGGCAGAGGTCTTGAAATATAATATTCCTGAAGGCAAAGGAACTAGGATTACAACTAAGAATAACCTATACAGAAAAATTGAGTTTAAATCTTCAAGGTAGGGTGGGGAACTAGCAGCCTCAAGGCCACATGTGACCCATCTAGGCTCTCAAGTGTGGCCCTTTCACTGAATTCAAACTTCACAGAACAAATTTTCCCAATAAAAGGATTTGTTCTATTAAGCATGGACCACAACCAAGGACCTGGAAGGCCACTTGTGACCTCAAGGCCAAAGATTCCCCACCTCTGCTTCAAGGGAAAAATGGATATTTAATGAAATAGAAAATTCCAAGCATTCCTGTTGAAAAGACCAAAACCAAAGAGGAAATTTGACATTCCTCAGTTAGTTTTTGGAGCTTCTTTTCCATATTACACATTTTTCTTTTTAAGAAGCTGTTTTCTTCACACACAATCAGGATAACACAGGATCTGGCAGCTTCTACACTGAGGGATCGAAGGGCTTGGAATATGATATTCTGGAGGTCAAAGGAGCTGGAATTAAAACCAAGAATCACCTACCCAGCATAACTGAGTATCATGTTTCAGGGGAAAATATGGTCATTCAGTGGAATAGAGGACTTTCAAGCATTCTTGATTGAAAAAACTAGAGTTCAATAGAAAATTTGACATTCAGATACAAGAAGCAATAGAGGCATGAGAAAGTAAACACGGGAAAGAAATCATAGGGAACTTATCAAAGTTAAACTATTCACATTCCTACATGGAAAAATTATAACTGTAACTTATGAAACATTTCTCAGTATGAGAATAGTTGGAGGGAATATAAATGTATGTATATATGTATGTATGTATGTATGTATGTTTACAGAGGGCACAGGACCAATTGAATAGGAAGGGATGATACTTAAAAGATGAAATTGAGAGGCGAGAGAGGAATATAATGAGAAGAGATGGGGAGAGACAGAAAGGGGTAAATTATCTCATATAGAAGAGGCAAGGGAAAACTGTTACAGTGGAGGGGGGAACGGGAAGGCAAAAGGGAATGAGTCAACCTTATTCTCATTGAATTTGGCTTAGGGAGGGAATGACATACACACTCAATAGGGTATCTCACCCTACAGGAGAGTAGGGGTGAAGGGCATGAGAGGGAGGATGATTGAAGGGAGGGCAGGTTGGAGGGGAGGGAATTTGGGAGCACACACTTTTGAAAAGGTACAAGATCAAAGCAGAGAATAGAACAAGTGTGGGGCAGGATAGGACAAAGGGAAATATAGTCAGTCTTTAACAATATATCTACTATGGAAATGTTTTGCGTAGCTACACATGTACAACCTACATTGAATTACTTATCTTCCCAGTAAGGGTGGATGACAAGGGAGGAAGGGAAAGAATCTGGAATTCAAAGTTGTAAAGTCAAATGTTTAAAAAAAATTATTATTTTTTTTACATACAACTGGGAAATAATATATACAGGCACTGGGGTATAGAGATCCATCTTACCCTACTGGAAAGTCAGAGGGAGTATGGTGGAGGATATAGTAGAGAGCAGATTGGGGGAGGGGTATACATTGGGATAAATGTTTTGGAGTTTTGGGTAGGGGAATGATGGAGAGAAATTTTGTAACTCAAAATATCGTGGAAATGAATGATGTAAATGAAAAATAAACATAAAATTCAATTAAAAAAAGAAAGAACTTTTGTAGTGAAGAAGAAAAGGGGGAAGTCACAAGCAAAACTTGAGCCTCACTGTCAGCAGAATTGGTTCAAAAAAGGGAACAATATCACCTTTCAGAACTTTATTTTTTAAAATTTAAAAATTAAAGAGGTTAATAGAAGTTTAGAGAAGTTAGAGATAAACGTCTAAAGAAAATTGAATGGTGATAAAGAGGAATATGACTTTTTTTCAGCAGTACATAGCACCTACAAAAATTATAGCACGAAAAACTTCACAATCAAATGCAAAAAGAAAGAAATATTACATGAATCATTTTCAGATAATGATGCAATAAAAATTGCATTCCATAAAGAGCTGTTGAAAAAGGGATTAAAATTAATTTTTAACTAAATAATCTAATTCTACAAAAAGAATGAGTCAAAGAACAACTGAAAGAACAACCAATAATTTCATCAAAGACAAGGATAATGGGGCAGCTAGGTCATGCAGTGGATAGATCACTGGCCCTGTAGTCAAGGGAACTTGAGTTCAAATCTAGCTTTAGACCAGACATTTGACACTTAGGAGCTGTGTGACCCTTGGTAAGTCACTTAACCCCAATCGCCTCACCAAAAAAAAGGAGGAAAAAGAGAATGACAATAATGAGACAACATACCAAAATTTATGGGATGTAGCCACAGCAGTAGTTAGGGGAAATTTTACATACCTAAATGATTATGTCAGCAAAACAGAGAAAGAACAGATCAATGAATTGGGCATGCACCTAAAAAAGCTAGGAAAAGAACAAATTAAAAATCCTTAATTAAGCACCAAATTGGATATCCTGAAAATCAAAGGAGAGAATAATAAAATTCAAAGTAAGAAAACCATTGAACTAGTAAATAAAACTAAGAATTGGTTTTATGAAAATAGATAAACCACTGATTTTCTTGATTTCAAAAAAGAAAAAATATAAAAATAAATTACTGGCACCAAATATGAACAGGGTAAATTTACCATCAATGAGGAGAAAATTAAAGCAATAATTAGGATCTATTTTGCCCAATTGTATGCAATAAACCTGACATTATAAGTCAAATGGATGAATATTGATAAAAATATAAATTGCCCAGATTAACAGTAGAAGAAACAGAATATTTAAATATCCCCATTTTGGAAAAAGAAATTAATCAAGGCATCAATGAACTCCCTAATAAAAAATTTCCAGGGACAGGTAGATTTATAAATGAATTCTACCAAACATATAAAGAACAATTAATTCTGTTGCTATATAAAATATTTGGGAAAATAGGTGAAGAAAGAGTCTTAGCAAATTCTATTTATGACACCAATATAGAGCTGATACCTAAACCAGGAAAAGACAAAACAGAAAGAGAAAACTATAGACCAATTTCCCTAATGAATATTGATGCAAAAATTTTGCATAATATACTAGCAAGATTATAGAAACATATTACCAGGATCATACTCTATGACCAGGCAGGGTTTATGCCAGAAATGAAGAGTTGCTTCATTATTAGGAAAACTGACCATAATTGATCATATCACTAACAAAACCAATAGAAATCATATGATTATCTCAATAAATGCATAAAATGCTTTTGACAAAATACAATACACATTCTTATTAAAAAATACACTAGAGAACATAAGAATGAATGGAGCTTTCTTTAAAATGATAAGTGATATCTAGAGAAAACCATCATAAAGCATTATCTGTAATGGGGATAAACTAGAAACTTTCTCAATATGATCAGGGGTAAAACAAGCATGCTAATTATCTCCACTATTATTCAATTTTTTTCAGAAATATTAGTTTTAGAAATAAGAGAAGAAAAGGAAATTGAAGCCTGGAATAGTTTACCTCTCAGATCTATGGAAAAAGAATTTATGATCAAAAAAAGATAGAGAGTATTATGAGATGTAAAATGGATAATTTTGATTATATTGAATTCAAAAGTTATTGTACAAACAGAACCAACATAACCAAAATTAGAAGGAAAGCAGAAATCTGGGAAACAATTTTTACAGCAAGACCTGATAAAGGTCTCACTTCTCAAATATATAGAAAATTGGGTGAAATTTATAAGAATACAAGTCATTTACCAATTGATAGTCAAAGGATATGAACAGGCAGTTTTCAGATGAAGAAATCAAAGCTTTATATAGTTATAGGAACAAGTGTTCTGAATCATTATTAATTATAGAATGAAAATTGAAATAACTCTTAGGTACCACCTCACACTCATCAGATTAGATAATATGAGAGACTAGAAAAAGGATAAATGTTGGTGTGTATGTGGGGAAAATGGGATACTAAGGCACTGTTGGTAGAGTTGTGAACTAATACACCCATTCTTGAGAGCAATTTGGAATTATGCCCAAAGCACAATCATACTGTGCATACCCTTCGATCCAGCAGTACCACTACTAGGTCTGTATCCCAAAGAGATAATAAAAATGGCTAAAAGACCTGCATGTGCAAAATTTTTTATAGTAGCTCCTTTTGTGATGGCCAAGAACTGGAAATTGAGTGAATGACCATCGACTGGGAATGGTTGAACAAGTGGTGGTATATAAATGTAATGAAATACTATTGTGCTATAAGAAATGATGAACAGGCAGATTTCAGAAAAACCTGAAAAGACATGAAATAATGCAAAATAAAATGAACAGAATAAGGAGAACATGATACACAGTAACAGCAACACTGTGATGATCAGCTATGATTTATTTAGCTCCACTCAGCAATACAATGATTCAAAACAATTCTAAAAGAATTACAATGGAGAATACTATCCACATGCAAAGAAAGAATTGATGGAGTCTGAATACAGATCAAAATATACTATATTCATTTTTACGTTTGTGTTTTTCCCTTTTGCAAACTGCAATTTTTTGTATAACTTTTTCAAAATAAGAGCCATTCTTCAATTGATAAATGGTCAAAAGATATGAACAGGCAGTTTCAGAATAAGCAAAGTTGCCTATGTTTAAATGAAAAAAAATCCCTAAATCACTAATTTTTGAACATATAAATAGACACATTTATTGTATTTCTAAAACTTCTTGGAGTTAGGAAGATCTCACAAATCCTTCCTTTTTATTATTAATTAATTATTTTTAAGTTTTCAACACTTACTTTCACAAAATTTTGAGTTCCAAATTGCCCCCCCACCTCAGGATAGCATGCATTATGATTATCCCTTCCCCCAATCTGCCTTCCTTTCTATCATTGATATTTTTTCTCTTATACCCTTCCCCTTCTATTTTATTATATGACAAGATGGATTTCTATACCCCATTGCCTGTATATCTTATTTCCCAGTTGCATGTAAAACAACAATTTTTAGCATTCGTTTTTAAAACTTTTGAGTTCCAAATTCTCTCCCTTCCTTCCTCCCCACTCTCCTTCATTGAGAAGGCAAGCAATTTCATATAGATTATCTATAGGATATAGAATATCAGGGCAGTATTTCTCCATAACTTCTTGAAAAATGACGTCGAGACTCTTTCTTGATCTATTTTCCAGGTCAGTTGTTTTTTCCAATGAGATATTTCACACTGTCTTCTATTTTTTTCATTCTTTTGGTTTTATAGCTATGCAAAATGTTTCCATACTAGTCATATTGTAAAAGACTAACTATATTTCCCTCCATCCTATCCTGCCCTTCATTTATTCTAGTCTCCCCTAAGACCCTCTCCCCCTCAAATGTTTGCTTCTGATTGCCCTCTTCCCCAATATACCCTCCCTTCAATCATCCCCCACTCTAATATCCTCTTCCCACCCAACTTTCCTGTAGGAATTGAGTGTGTATGTTATTCCCTCCTTAAAATCTAATGAGAATAAGGTTCACTCATTCCATTTCACTCCCCTCCCCCACCACTTGTGCTCCACTGTAAAAAACTTTTTCTCGCCTCTTTTATGTATGATAACTTACCCCCATTCTACCTCTCTCTCCTTCTCCCAGTAAATTACTCTCACCCTTTTTTTTCCTTAGATATAATCCCTTCATATTAAATTCATCCTGTACCCTTTGTGTGTGTATGTATATATGAATGTATGTATGTATGTAGGTAGGTAGGTATATTCCCTCCAACTACCCAAATAATGAGAAACAACTCATGAGTTACAAATGTCATTTTTCTATGTAGGAATATAAAAAGTTCAACTTTAATAAGTCCCTTATGATTTTTCTTTCATAATTATGTTTTCATCCTCCTCTTTAGTATTTTATTTGAAAGACAAATTTTCTATTCAGCTCTGGTCTTTTCATCAAGAATGCTTAAAAATCTTCTATTTCATTGAACATCCATTTTTTTCTCCTGAAGGATTATACTTAGTTTTATTGAGTAGGTGATTCTTTTTTTAATCTTAGCCCCTTTGACCTCCAGAATATCATATTTCAAGCTGTCCCGTTCCTTCATGTAGGAGCTGCAACATCTTTTGTTATCCTGATTGTGTTTTCACAATACTTGATTTGCTTCTTTCTGGCTTCTTACAATATTTTCTCCTTTATTTTGGAACACTGGGATTTGGCTATTATATTCCTAGGAGTTTTCCTTTTAGGATCTCTTTCAGAACGTGATCAGTGGATTCTTTCAATTTCTATTTTACCATTTGGCTCTAGAATATCAAAGCATTTTTCCTTCATAAATTTTTTTAATGCTTTATTAACTTCTGATTTACATCATTTGTTTCCGCCAGATTTTGAGTTACAAATTTTCTCCCCATTTTTCCGCTACCCACGACCCCAAAATAGCAGTCCCACAGGATATCCCCTCCTCCAATCTGTTCTCTCCCATATTTTCTCCCATACCCCTTTTGACTTTTCCAGTGGATCTCTATGCCTCAGTGCCTGTATATCTTATTTCCCAATTACATGTAAGATGGTATTAATAATAATAATATATATGTTTGTGTATTTGACACACACACACACACACACATATATATATATATATTTGAATATTTTATTTTAAAATTTTCAATTCCAGATTTATTCCCTTCCTTCCTTGTCACCCACCCTTACTGGGAAGATAAGCAGTTCAGTATAGGTTGTACATGTGTGGCTAATGCAAAACAATAACATAGTAGATACATTGTAAAAGACTTCCTTCATAACTTCTTAAAAGATGATGTCAAGGGTTGCCAGGTGGCTCAGCGAGTAAGAGCACCGGCTCCAGTGTCAGGATGACCTGGGGATCAAATCTGGGCTCAGATACTCAGCACCACACCCAGAAATAACTGGCCATGTAACCTTGAGCAAGTTACTTAACCCTGATTGCTTTACAAAAAATGATGTCAAGACTCTTTCTAGATCTATTTTCCAAGGCAGTTGTTTTTTCCAATGAAATATTTCATGTTATCCT
This sequence comes from Petaurus breviceps papuanus, assembly GCF_028583685.1. Taxonomy (NCBI): domain Eukaryota; kingdom Metazoa; phylum Chordata; class Mammalia; order Diprotodontia; family Petauridae; genus Petaurus; species Petaurus breviceps. The sequence continues at coordinate 32,872,627 of NW_027187460.1, forward strand.
CTATTGTTTTTTTTCCATTTTTTTGTTTTGTTTCATATTTTTTGATTTCTCACAGACATTAGTTTCCATTTGCTCCATTCTAACTTTTAAGGAAATATTTTCTTCAGTAAACTTTTGAATCTTTTTTTTTTTTTATCCATTTGGTCAATTCTGATTTTAAGGCATTCTTCTCCTCATTGGCTTTTGAACCTCTTTTGCAATTTGGGACATTTTTAAGGTGGTATTTTCTTCACTATATTTTGAGTTTCCTTTAGCAAACTTTTGACTTATTTTTCATGATTTTTAAAAATATATTTATTTCTTTATTAGTTTTAAACTTTCACTTCCACAAGATTTTGAGTTACAAATTTTCTCCCTGTATCTTCCCTACATCTCACCCCAATATACCAAAGATACTGAAAACCTGTTTCCTCAATCTGTTCTCTCTTATGTCCTCCCCCATTTCCCTCTTACTTTCTTGCAGGGCAAGAATGATTTCTATGTTTGTGTATATATATATATATATATATATATAAGATACACCTGTTTATTTTATTTCCCAGTTGCATGTAAAAAAAAAACAATTTCTAAAATTTATTTTTAAAACTTTGATTTCCAGATTCTTCCCCTTCTTCCTTTCCTCACCCACCCCCACTGGGAAGACAAGCAATTCAATAAAGTTTGTATATGTGAATTTACACAAGACATTTCCATAGTAGTTACATTGTGAAAGACTAAATATATTTCCCTCCATTCTATCCCACCCCAATTTATTCTATTTCCTCCTTTGAACCTGTCCCTTTTCAAAAGTGTTTTCTTCTAACTACTCTTTCCCCCCTCTTATCCCCTTCTCCCCTACTTTCCTGTAAGGTAAAATACCAAATGGAGGGTGCATGTTATTCCCTCCTTAAACCAAATCCAATGAGAGTAAGGTTGACTCATTCCCTTTCACCTTTCTCCTCTTCCCCTCCATTATAACAGTTTTATCTTGCCTCTTTTATGTGAGATAATTTACCCACTTCTATCTCTCCTTTTCTCCTTCTCCCAATATATTCCTCTCTCACCTTTTAATTTTATTTTTTAGATATAATCCCTTCATATTCAACTCATCCTATGTCCTCTGCCTATGTATACATGTGCACACATATACTTTCCTATACATATATATGTATGAAAACACACACATATGTATGTGTGTGTGTGTGTGTGTGTGTATTCCCTTAACCTACCCTCATTCTGAGAAAAGTCTTTTGAGTTACAATTGTTTTTCCATGTAGGAATGTAAATAGTTCACCTTTAATAAGTTCCTTATGATTTCTTTTTCCTGTTTACCTTCTCATGCTTCTCTTGCTTCTTGTATTTGAAAGTTAAATTTTCTGTTCAACTCTAGTCTTTTCGTCAAGAATGCTTGAAAGTCCTCTATTTCATTGAATTTCTTCTCCTGAAGCATTATGCTCAGTTTTGCAGGGGTAGATGATTCTTGGTTTTAATCCTAGCTCCTTAGAACTCTGGAATATCATATTCCTTCAGTCCCTTAATGTAGAAGCTGCTAGATCTTGTGTTATCCTGATGGTGTTTCCACAGTACTCAAATTGTTTCTTCTTGACTCCTTGTAATATTTTCTCCTTGACCTGGAAACTCTGGAATTTGGCTATAATATCCCTAGGAGTTTTCTTTTGGGGATTTTTTCAATGGGCAATCAGTTAATTCTTTCAATTTCTATTTTGCCCACTGGTTCAGGAATATCAGGGCAATTTTGCTTGATAATTTCTTTTTTTTGTTACAGTAAATTTATTTATTTTTTAAAATTAAATTTTATTTTTACTTTTAGATTACATAATTCATTTCCACAAGATTTTGATTTATAAACTTTCTCCCCATCTTTCCCATACCCACCACCCCAATGGCAATCCCATTGCATACCCCCTCCCTAATCTGCTCTCTCCTATATCTTCCCCCATCCCCCCTCTGACTTTTCGGTAGGGCAAAAATGAATCTCCATATTCCAGTGCCTGTATATCTTATTTCCCAGTTGCATGTAAAAAAAAATAATAATATTTTTAAGCATTTGATTTTACAATTTTGAATTCCAGATTCTTTCCCTTCCTCCCTCATCATCAACTCTTACTGGGAAGATAAGCAATTCAATATAGGTTGTGCACGTATAGTTACACAAACCACTTCCATAGTGGATATATTGTGAAAGACTAACTATATTTCCCTCCATCCTATCTCGCCCCCCACTTGTTCTATTTTCTACTTTGACCTTTCCCTTTTCAAAAGTGTGTGCTTCTAACTACCCTCCCCCCTAGCCTCCCCTCCCTTCCATCATCCCCCCCTCATCACCTTCCCCCCTACTCTCCTATAGTGCAACATACCCAATTTAATGTATGTCATTCCCTCCCTAAGCCAAATTCAATGACAGTAAGGTTGACCCATTCCCTTTCACCTTCCTGTTCTTCCTCTCCATTGTAACAGTTAGTCCTTGCCTCTTTTATATGGGATAATTTACCCCATTCTGTGTTTCCCTATCTCCCCTGATTATATTCCTCTCTCACCTCTCAGTTTCACTTTTTAAACATCATCCTTTCATATTCAATTGATCCTGCACCCTCTGTCTATGTATACCTGTACACATATACACACATACTCACATATGTAATTATGTGTACATATACCCTCCTGTATAGACATATATATGTATAAATATATACGTATATATACACATTTATATTCCCTTCAACTATCCTCAAAATTTCATATGTTACAATTATTTTTCCATGTAAGCATGTAAATAGTTCAACTATTTTGAACTTTGATAAGTTCCTTATGATTTCTTTTCCCTGTTTACCTTCTCGTGCTTTTCTTGCTTTTTATATTTGAATGTCAAATTTTCTCTTCATTGAATGACCATATTTTCTCCTGAAACATGATGCTCAGTTTTGCTCGATAGGTGATTCTTGGTTTTAATGCTAGCTCCTTTGACTTCCGGAATATCATATTCCAAGCCTTTCGATCTCTCAGTGTAGAAGCTGCCAGATCCTGTGTTATCCTGATTGTGTTTCCACAATATTCAAATTGTTTCTTCCTGGCTGCTTGTAATATTTTCTCCTTGATCTGGGAACTCTGGAACCTGGCTATAATATTCCTAGGACATTTCTTTTGGGGATCTTTTTCAAGAGGTGATTGGTGAATTCTTTCAATTTTTATTTTGCCCTCTGGTTCAAATATATTGGGGCAATTTTCCTTGAGAATTTCTTGAAGGATGATTTCTAGGTTCTTTTTTTGATCATGACTTTTAGGTAGTCCAATAATTTTTAAATCATCTCTCCTGGATCTATTTTCCAGGTCAGTGGTTTTTCAAATGAGATATTTCATGTTGCCTTCTATTTTTTTTATTTCCGTGGATCTATTTAATAGTATCTTGATTTCTCATGAAGTCATTAGCTTACATTTGCTCCAATCTAATTCTGAAGGAATTATTCTCTTCAGTGAGCTTTTGAAATTCTTTTTCCATCTGCCAAATTCAGCTCTTTAAGACATTCTTCTCCTCATTGGCTTTTTGGGTTTCTTTTGCCACTTGAGTTAATCTGTTTTTTAAGCTGTTATTTTCTTCAGTCAGGTTTTTCTCTCTTTTCATGATTCCCTTGCATCATTCTCATTTCTCTTCCCAATTTTTCCTCCACTTCTCTTACTTGATTTTCAAAATCCTTCTTGAGTTCCTCCATGGCCCATAACCAGTTACTATTTTTCTTGGAAGCTTTTGGTTCAGGAGTTCTGACTTCCTTGTCTTCCTCCTGTTCCATGCTTTGATCCTTTTTGTCACCAAAAAAGGTATCTAAAGTTGGATTTCTATGCATGTTTTGCTTCCTTTGCTTGCTCATGTTGCCACTCAATTACTTGTCTTTTGAGCTCTTTGCCACAGTAGAACTCTGCTTCCGGAGGGGAGAGCTCTTTCCCAAATTGCTGGGGTTTTCCCAGTTGCCAAAGCTATTAGGGGGGTGCCGTTTCTGCAGGCCCCACAAACTCTGGCTCACCAGTAACACATCTCAGGACCACCACCCAAGACTGTAATCCAGATCCAGGCAGGTTAAGCAAGAGTGAATACCCTCTGAATGTTTAGTTGGACCCCCTATGATCTGTAGGCCAGGAGCTCTTAAACAACCACATGGAGGTGGCGGCATGGCCACCACACCTCTGCCATTTCTAGCTCCAGGGGCAGGGGCTGGACCCTATCCTCCATTCCACTAGTTCCAACAGAGTTATAAACTGACCTCTCACTTTTTCTTTGGCATTTATGGGTTGATAATTCTTGAAACTGCCACTGCTTCTGGTGATCCACTCTCCTGAAGTCCACTACAGGCCCTGCTGGTTGGGGACCATCCTGGCCCTAAAACCATGTGCTCATGCAGGGCTGGGCATGTCTCCCAGCCCACTGTGACTGAGCCTTCCTCTCCACCTGCTGGGCTGTCTTCAGCTGGTGATTTGTTTCCCACTGTCACTTTGTGGGTTCTGTAACTCTAAAATTTCTTTAGAGTCATATTTTAATAAATATTTGAGGTGGTAATAGGGGAAGTTACAGAGTTTTCTTCCTTCTATGCTGCCATCTTCGCTTTGCCCCCCTTGATAATTTCTTTAAGGTTGTTTTTTAGGCTTTTTTTTTTATAGTGGCTTTCAGGTAGTCCAATAATTTTTAAATTATCTCTCTTGGATCTATTTTCCAGATCAGTGGTTTTTCAAATGAGATATTTCACATTGTCTTCTATTTTTTCATTTGTTTGGATCTGTTTTATAGTCTCTTGATTTCTCATGAAGTCATTAGCTTTCATTTATTCCAATCTAATTTTGATGCAATTATTCTCTTCAGCGAGTTTTTGAAAGTCCTTTTCCATCTGGGCAATTTTACTTTTTAAGGCATTCTTCTCCTCATTGGCATTTTGGACCTCTTTGACTTAGTCTATTTTTTATGGTGTTATTTTCTTTAGTCAGGCTTTTGACTAATTTTTCATGATTTTCTTGCATCATTCTCATTTCTGTTCCTAATTTTTCCTCTACTTCTCTTACTAGATTTTCAAAATCCTTCTTGAGCTCCTCCATGGCTTCCAACCAGTTTATATTTTCCTTAGAGGCCTTTGATGCAGGAGTTTTGACTTTGTTGTCTTCTTCTGGTTCTATTTTTTGATACTCTTTGTTTCCATAAAAGGATTCTGTAGCCTAATTGCACTTCCTCTGTTTGCTCCTCTTGCCAGCCAATTACTTGACTTTTGAGCTCTTTGCCAGGGTAGAGCTCTGCTTCTAGAGTGAAGAGTACTGTGTCCCAAATTGCTGGGGTTTTGCCCAGCTGTTGTCAGAGTTTTTTCCAGGTGCCTGCCTCAGAACTGTGAGGAAGACTTTCTCTACACAGCCTCAACAAGTTCTGTCATAATTGTGCTCCTCACCCCAGGGCCACCACCCAAGACTTTGACCCAGATCCAAGCAGGGCAAAGCAAAGGAATCCTGCCTCAGTGACAGCAGAGACATTCCTGTCAATGCCCTCTGGACAGTCACGTCGTCTATGATCTGTAGGTCAGGAGCTGGAAGCAGCAGCAGTGGCAGCAGTTGCAGCTGCAGTCACCTCATTGTCCCAGGGGGAGGGACTGAACCACATTCTTCTCTTACCTGGGATCAACAGGGTTCCCCACTGACCTTTTATTCTCTCTTTGGTGTTTATGAGTTGAGAATTCTGGAAACCAGTACAGCTGCCAATGATTCACTCTCCTAAAGTCTGCTCCAGCCAGTCTGGGGAGCCCCAGGGTGGGAATCATATGGCTCATGTGAGACTGCTCTCAGCTCTCAGGCAGGTATGATAGACCCTTCCTGTCATGCTGCAAGGCTGCCTTCAGCAGGAGATTTGTTTCTCTCACTTGTTTGTGTCTCTCACATTTTTTTCTCTCACTTCTCTGTCACTTTGTGGGTTTTGTAGCTCTAAAATTTGTTTAGAGTCATATTTTACAGATATTAGAGGTGGTTAGAGCAGGAGCACAAGCAAGTTCCTGCTTTTACTCCACCATCTTAGCTCTGTCCCACCCCCATGATTTTCTTGCATCACTCTTATTTCTCTTCCTAATTTTCCTCTACTTCTCTTACTTGATTTCCAAAATCCTTTTTGAACTCTTCCACCGCCTGAGAGCAATTCATATTTTCTTGGAGGATACAGATGTAGGAGTTTTGACTTTGTTGTCTTCTTCTGGTTGTATGTTTTAATCTTTGTCACCAAAGTAAGATTCTGTAGTCTGACATTTTTTTTTTCTCACTGTTTGATCATTTTCCCAGTCAATTACTTGACTTTTTTTAAGGTAGAACTCTGCTTCCCATGTGGAAGATGTCCCAAGCTTCAGGGGTTTTATATAGCTGTTTTCAGAAATACTTCTGGGGACCAGTAAATTTTAAGGTGGTATGATCAAAGGAGAGGTATTTACTCCTCTCCTGGCCTGTGCCCTGATCTGTGAGTAACCACAAGCACTCTTTTCTGCCTTGGACACTTGAGGAGGACTCCATCTCCACCACCACCAAAAGTTTTGCCAGGCCAGTGCTTCTCCTTACCCCCAGACTACCACCCAGGTTTGTGACCTAGAGCCAAGCATGGACAAAGCAAGAAAATCCTTCCTTAGTGCCAGCAAAGAGATCCCTGCAATCCCCCTCTGATCAACCACCCAGTCCCCCATCATCTGTGGGCTGAGAAGGCTGGCAGCAACTGTTGCCATGGTCACTGCCACAGCCCCAGCTCTGGGGCCAGCCACATTCTTCTTTCACGTAGGTCCTACAGATCTTTCCTGTGAACCATCTAAGTTGTCTTTGACATTTTGGAGTTGAGAAGTCTGGAAACTGCCACAGTTGCCAGGTCATCATTCCTCTGAAGCCTGTTCCAGGTTTGCTGTGGCATGGATGGTATTAGTACATTTTGTGGTGAACTGCATTCCTCTCCCAACCTGGTGCAATAGATCTTTCCTGTCCACCTCCTAGGTTGTGTTGGGCTGAAAATTTGTTTCACTGTGTCATTTTGTGGAGGAGTAATTGGGTGGTTTGATACAATGTTAAGACCCAGCCTGCCTCCCTGTGGCCAGACTCCTGATCCTTCTCTTGGTGGGACCAGCAACAATCATTTTTTATAGGTATTTGGTGGGGTTTAGGGAAGATCTCAAGCAAGTCCATATTTTTACTCTTTTTATCTTGACTCTGCCCCCTCTAGATCACTGATTAGAGTATTGCAAATTAAAACAACTATGAGCTACCATATCACACCATCAGAAATGACAAATACTAGAGAGGATGTGGGAAAATAAATACACTAAAGCACTGTTGGTGGAGTTCTGACCTGCTCCAACCATTCTAGAGAACAATTTGGAACTCTACCCAAAAAACTATAAAACTGTCTATATCGTTTGACCCAGAAATACCTGTACTGTGTCCACAATGTAAAAAGATCAAAGAAAAAGAAAAGGACCTATAAGTTAAAAAATATTTATAGCATCTCTTTTTTGTGGTGGCAAAGAAATGGACATTGAGGGGACATCCATTAGCTGGGGAATGGCTGAACATGGTATAAAATGTGATTGTGATAGAATGCTATTGTGCTGTAAGAAATGATGAGGGATGGTTTCAGAAAAACTGGGGAAAACTTGTATGAATAAATGAAAAGTAAAGTGAGCAGAACCAAGAGATCACTGTATATAGTAACAGTCATATTGTAATTATGACCTACAATGAAATACCCCTACTCTGATCAAGACAATTATCCAAGACAACTTGGAAGTGCTCATAATGGAGATTGCTGTACACCTCCAGAGAGAGAACTGAAGAATCATGAATGAAAACTGAAGCATAATTTTCTCATTTTCTTTGGTTTTCTCACTTTTTATGACGTGGCTAATGTGGAAATATGTTTTGCATGATTTCACTTGTATAATTTGTGTCATTATTGCTTGCCTTTGCAGTGAGTAGGGAAAGACTAGAGGGAGGTAAATGATTTAGAACTCAATGTTAAAAATAAATAAATAATACATTTGAAATAAAGGAAAGCAATGAGGCCCTTATGGACCATAAAATGTAACAAAACAATTTTACTGGTATTAAACAAGGTAAAATTTATAAATAAATTTGAAGAAAACTATTCCCCCATAGATTCACCACAAACATCAGAAATACTTGCTCACTCTTTCCCTGATAGATAATAAGGGTTTCCACTGGAATTTCTTGAGCAATACCTCCCTATAGTCTGGATATTTTGTGCAAAACTCAACCTGAACTAAGATGATGCTGATATTAGAGCTGTGCCTACAATATTTATCTCAGTGTTAAAAGGTTGTGACAATATGGCCGCCTACCTTTGTGGCTCACATTGTGGTTGAATTGGAAAAATAGTTCTGCAAATATGGAAGAATAGTTGGGTGGTCTGATACAATGTTGAGACCCAGTCTGCCTCCCTGTGGCCAGACTCCTGATCCTGTCTTGGTGTGACCTGCAACAAGTTCCTTCCTATTAAGGAAAAAAAGATCAGCTCACTGGGTACTAGTAGAGACTGCCTGGGAGGGTAGAGAAAATACTAAGACACGCATTCCTTCATAGTTGTTGACTGTGCTGCAGAAGTTAGGTAGTTACCACAGTTTGATTCATAGCAAAGTGGGCCAACATAGAGACAGAGCTCCTGCCTTTTGGGGATCATGCAAGGAAAGTTGAGGGGCAGCTAATGAAGTTGGCAATGGCAGGGGGGGGTTGAGGGGCCCCAGTCTATGGTTTCTGACCCAGAGATCTCACTTCCTCTGGAGATAAGAGCTATGAGAATCAAAAAGGAGAGCAGACTCTGGGGAACTCCAGCCCATGGTAAGAAAACCCCAGGATTATCCTATCAATTAAATCAGAGCAACTGCCTTCCCAGAGGGAACAAGCTATGGTTAGCTGAGCAACTTCATTGACCTTGACATAGCTTCCTTCTTTTCTTGGAAGCTAATTGACTTCAGATTCCCTAAGATAGTTTTCTGGTCCAGAGATTTAAAACGTCCCAACTTCATGCAGTTACCACCTCTCAGACTTAGTGGGTGCCAGAGAACATGTCAGTCATTATACCCTGATGACTGACTATCAGACACATTTCTAGATGGAAACAAAGGGACAACCCCAGTGAGATAAGTGCCACTATCCCTTTGTTGAATAGCCTTGCTGTGTTAGGACAAAGTAAACCTCCTCCTTTGTTAAATGTCCACTGACTCACAGGTTGGATGGTTCAACATCCAACCTGAACCAAGAGGGTAGTGTCATTAGACCTGTGCCTACAACATTTCCTGTTCCTGGTTTGTTCACAGTAAGGCTACATTCTATCCTGTGACAAATTTTAGGAGGAGGGATGTTGAATGGGAAAACATATATATATATATGACCTATGGCCTAGAATCACAACTCTGGGCTCATCTAGATTGGATGGAATTTTTAAGCCATCTCAACCATAACCCTGTCACTCATTTTGCTGCAAACCAGAAATTTCAGAATCTGTCTGATAGTCTAATTCCTGTCTAGGATGTTTATTTTTTTTTTTCCTGAAAGCATCTAACTAGCAAGCCATGGAAAATAGAAGAAACTTTGTCAAAATACACACAAAGGACAGTAAAATGGTCATATCTGAACTTCACAAAGAAATCACACTATTTCTTTTCTCCTGTCAAGAGATGAAGTCACTGTACCTAAGGAAAGAAACTAATAGCACCAATAAAGGAAGACCCATTAGCATGAGGGGAGTAGGAGATCCTCAGTGAAAACAACTTTTATGCCTCTTTGTTTGACCATTTCCTCCAGGAATGTATTCATTCACACATTCTCTATGTCCCTGGTCTTTACTTAGGGATGTGCTGAAGCCAGCTCAGGAGAGCCAGTTGTTAAATTTTCAGCATGACCATTTACTCCTCACGAATTTGGCAAACACCACAAATCAGGGATTTGTACTGTTTTATGTATTGTCTAGACTTTTAGAAATGGTAGAAAAAAACATTAGTACAGATTATATTTAAAAGTGTGTGTTGTAACATTCCCCTGGAAAACTAATTGTTAAATATTTACCATCACTTCACTATCTATATTCAATCTGTCAGTTTTCTGTCCCATAACTCTTTAGGACTACTTCTGGCATTGCCATGTTGTTTTCTTGTAATTTTCAAAATTCCTGAAATGGTTTGAATAATTCCCACATCTTAGCCAGATGCGTTCAACTCAGCCTACTACAAAATTCTAATGGCTGCCATAGAGAAAGATACTTCTATTTTCTATTTATTTGTTTTTTTTTTCTTCCCCAGAAGTTCCTTCTTTCAGTAGTTTTAATGCCCACATAAGTCAGTCTCTCTTCTGTCTGGGAACAAGAAACAAAAACTGACTGAATCTTCCATCGTCATAACTTCAAGAATTCTTTCTGGGCATGTCACTTATATCTGGATATCTGGAGTCCTCTGTCATCAATATGTTGTATTTCTTTGCCAATCCTCATTCTGTTACACAATCTGGTTTGTTTACTGTTTTTGTTTAGTCCATATCCTTCATTTGGCTAGAGAATCCATATCATATCCCAGGAGCAATGCCACTTCTGTGTTTTCTTTTATCTTCATCCAAATACTTTTTGCTTTTAATGGAATTACAGAATCAAAATGGAATTCAAAGATCATTGAGTCTATCCTGCTATCCAATTTAGGGAGCATTGAATAACAACCATAACAGGTAATAACTTGCTCTCTGCTTGAGTACTTCCATTAGTCATGACCCAATGCAGTCCATTACTTTGTATCATCTATGACTCACAACCACATGAAATAGCATAACCAGGCCCCCATCTACAGTTAGGAAGGCCTTCATATTGAACCAACTCTAGCTCCCTTTAATGTCCTCCTCTTTATTCTAGATATGTCCTCTGGAGACTCAAATAATTAATATAATCATTTATCCCTATGATGACCTTTCAAATATTTGAAGTCAGATCTCAGTTTCTCCACATAAATAGAATTTTCTATTGGGATTAAAAATCCCCAATTCCTTCAGCCATTTCTTCCATGACCAGATTTTAAGCCCTGTCCCTACTCTTATCAGTCATCTCTGGGCATGTTCCACATTGACCAGGTGCAGAAAGAGAAATTTATAACTTAGTATGTGGTATGAAATGCTGCTATGCTATATGCCACAGAAGGGCACCCAGAATCAGTATGACCCAGAATAACTGGGATCAGCTCTTCATACTGCTCACTTCCACCAACCTTGTAGTTCTCTATTCAAGCTAAGTCTACATAGTCCAAAATTAATTCTAAGACAAAATGGTAGCAACACCTAAATATGAAGAGCTCCCTTGACACCAATGCTTTGATATTCAAGCAGATCCAAGATATCACTAAGGTAGCATCATGTGTAACTTTTATCTACATCTTCCCACAAAGCCTCCCTAAAGGCCTCTTCCCCTCATTCTAGGGGCTTTTCTCTCTATCTTTTGATATTTCATGAGGACCCTTCCTATGTCCACAAGACTGGTCCACTTTCCTTCATAGTCCCTTTGAAGATATATTTTGTGCTTTGTAAGCCAGTTCATTATTCTAGATCTGCTTTGGCCTATGAATACCAATCATGGGTTCCCTCATTGTTCTTTAAGAGACATGTAAATTTGACTTTTCAGAGACTAGGATCATCTACAAACCTCAACCATATGCAATAGCATCCCAGATTATTATTGTGCCTTGTGTCAATGGATTGTTGCAAGATTAGTTTAATGGCAACTGGAATTGATGAAAGCAACCAACTGGAAATTACTGAGGTATAGATGTTGATGCCCACCCTGGTGAATCATCAAGCCAACTTTGTGCCTTGACCAGGATAGAACATTTCCAATAGGAAAGGTGGGAAGGTCTTGGCTGCTGGGAAATCAGTGTCTCCAGGATCAATCTCTCCCACTGAACAATGGATTTGCAATGTGAGTCCTTTCCTCTGTTCCTGTTTTTGTCATAAATAAAAAATAAAAAAATAATTCTCTCTCTCAGATCCTTAAGCAAAGGAATCATTTGAAATAATGAACAGCTTCTGTATGACAGAATATGTATGTGTGTAGGTACTTTTGCAGTTTATTTTGAAGCCACCAGAGGAAAAAGTGACACCTGACTATTATTTTTTTCTAATAAATTTTCACCAGTTTAAAAAAAAAGGAAAAAATTGAACTTGAGAAATGAATTTTTGTTAGTGGGAAGCTCAGGGGCACTAAAAGTTCATTCTTTCTTTCTTATTTAATGAGAAACTGATGTTACTGTACTCAGACAAAGTCTGTACAGACACATATACCAATGATCTAGTTTTATGCTTTATTTTATTTCATGCCAGAATCAGAGAAATTAAATTCTAATCTTAACAGAAAGAATGTTGAGCCAATGGGAGGTTTTTCACATCTGATCCATTTATATTTTACAGATTTTTTTTTTTTGATGCTTTCTCACATGTCCAATTTACTCAATTGTACAGACAAGCATAAAATAAAAGGACCACAAATTTAGAGTTGGAAGGGCTTTCAGAGCATATCATGTAAAAAATGCCTCATTGTACAGTTAAGAAAACTGAGGCCTGGAGAGGTAAAGTGATTTGCCCAAGGTATTGTAGGGAGCAGCATTTGGTGGTATCATATTATGTAGGTGGCATTTAAACCCAAGTGTCCTGATACTTGATCAAAGAATCTTTCCACTGTATACATAGAGAAGCAGTTTTAGTGTAGTGTAAAGGCCAGAAGTCTGGGAGGTGGTAACCTTGGGATATTGTCACAGCTCTCCTCTAAATTGTTGTTTAATCATTTTTCAGTTCTGTCCAACTCTTCATGACCCCTTTTGGGGATTTTCTTGACAAAGATTCTGGAGCACAATTTGTCCTTTCCTTGTCCAGTTCATTTTACAGATAAGAAAAATGAGGTAAACAGGGTTAAGTGACTTTCCCAGGGTTACACAGTTAGGAAGTATCAGAGGCCAGATTTGAACTTAGAGAGATGAGTCTTCCTGACTCCACGCCCAGCACACTATCTACCATGCCACCTAGCTGTTCCTTTAAGTAATCCTTAACAAGTGACTTTGGGAATAATCTGTAGAATCAGTGAACTGGACTAACAGTTATCATCATGGTGTGTGGTTTCTTCCTGTAAGAAACCCGCTTTTGGGGTTCACAGGACCTGCCAGGTAGAGTCAGGGAGTGAGCCCCAAGTGTCTGCTGCCCACTACTTCCCTGGGGGCCCTTAGGAAGATCCACCACAGCTGTGGGTATCACAGGACTTCCCAGGTAGGGTCAGGGAGTGAGGCCAGAGCTTCTGCTGCCCACTGCTTCCCTGGGGGGCCCCTTAAGAATATCTATGTGGGATGTGCCTCAGTGTGGCTGTGGGGATCACAAGATTTCCAGGTAAGGTCAGGGAGTTAGCCTGGGATGAGCTTCCACTGCCCACTACTTCCCTTTTTGGGGGAACACTTAGAAAAATACACATGATGCACCCCTTAAAACAAACACCTTTATTACTAGGGACACACCCACACCCATATCAAACCAGGAGGGTCTACAAGTTCTGTCCTCCCTGGTAGACTTAGGGTTAAATTCCTCAAATTCCTTACTTTATTTCCAATTTCTATATATACACATATATGTATATGTATATACACATTCCCTTTATATATACTCAAATTTCTCAAAGGTGAGTCGAATTCCTCACTTTGTTTCCTCCTACATATTCTACATTCCCTTAATATATATGTAGATTATATGCAGATTGCAGAAGCGTGGTAGTGAGGATACTTGAGGGGATCTGAACTCTTTTCTTCTAAGGTGAGAGCTGTATGCCACACCCACACCTTTCTCCTTCCCTCTGGCCATTGACATATTTCCAGGTGGGCCTGGGATTTAGTAAGGTAACTTAAGCAGGAGCTTCCCCACAGCTATCTATTATCTTCAAATAACTTTTGTGGGAGCAAAACATGATTCCATTATATCCCCTCTTACATTCCTAGGTACAAATTCTGTCATCCTATGTTGTGACCTTAGAAAATTTTCCAAATCTCTGTGGGCTTCCATTGCACCATGAAAAAAATTTATCTGCTCAGAACCTAGCTTGTGAAAAAGTCAATGCAATCTTTGGGAAATGATTTTACTTTGCCTGGCAATGTGTAGATTCCAGACATTATTGCAAATGCCATTACAGAAAAAAGCCTCCAAAATCTTGTTTAAAATAATTTTCCAAAAACATTGCCATTTGTAGAAGAGATTGTAAAGTTCTTTACAAAGGAAACTGTATCAATCATTAATTTTATTAATTAAATTCAAAATTTCTTGGGCTAGAATGCTTTTAATCACTGTTTTGTATGCTTTTAATCATCAGACACAATATATTGCCTGGCACTTTGTTGCCTGCAGCTTTTTCTTGGTGGTGGTGGTGGTGCTAGTTTGTGTGTGTGTGTGTGTGTGTGTGTGTGTGTGTGTGTGTGTGTGTGTGTAAATTTGCTTGTTTTCACCAGGGATCAAACAAGCCTATGAGGATGTTCAAAAAAGTAGCAGTCCCTGCTATGAAATCCAAATGGTTCCCTTTTAATTGGAACACTTCTTTCTAGAGTGTAATTCTATTGGTCTGTTCTGGCATTAATGTTGAAGATTCAATTATTTGGCTGATGGGTGGGAAAGGAACTAATCTCCACCCCAACAGGGATGACAATAGCACAGCTCTCCTTTAAAATCTTCCAGAGAGGGTGTGAGGGTTGCAGGAGGGGTCAGCCAATGGAAGCCTTAAGGTATTTCCTTTTGAGGAAGGGTTGGTTAGAAACCCTCATCTTCTGTGTGCTATACAGAGGACTCTTGTGTGCTCAAATGAATAGTTGTCATCATTACATCAGTCCCCAGTGACTTGAAAACATATGAATGATTCTCTTACAGTCCAAGAGTGGATGGGCTTTTGTGTCTCTTTTCTGTAGCATCTGCCAGCAAATAAGACAAAGCAGACAAAGCAATGTTTAAGCATCCTGTTCTACCCAAGTGAATATGTATAGCCTGAAAAGGCCTTATTGGAGGGAAAAGCTGGGGGACTGTGAAGAGTACCCCCAGGCCACCAAGCAACTGCTGCCAGGCAGGGGATGGTTCTTGCATGAATAACAGAAGGAAGAAATTCAATTGAAAGAGAATCCTTGTCTACTTGGCTTTGAAAAGGAAACTTTTTCCCAAGGTATCAAGTAGCAGTGGGGTGAGTTTGAAATGCCAAAGTAGACTGATGATTTTTCATTCATTAGGAGTCTACAAATATTGGGTGCAATTCTCTAGAATGAAGCTTCATTGTATGGGGTATAATATCGGATGAATGAATGAAGCATTTGTTAAACACTTATTATGTGTAGAGTATTGTGCTAAGTGCTAGGGATATAAGTAGAAAAGTATGACTTCCCCTGCTTTCAGGGAGCTCATGTTCTAATGGGAGGGATGACAGACATGGAAGGTTTAAGAAGCAAAACAAACATTTGGTTTGACATTATGACATTCAGAATGGCATGTTAAAATGGATTGATAATTGGCATCATTGATTTGCAACTGGAAGTGATCTTAGGGGGACATCTCATTCAACATTATCATTTTTAAAGATGAGAACTAGAGATCTAGAGGTGGTAACATGACTGCCCAAGGTCACACAAGTAGGAATGACAAGAGGCCACAATCTCTGCATCAGGAATTAGAGAGAACTGGGTTCTCCTCATGTAACCGTGATTCTGGGCAAATTATTTCATTTTTCATGCACTTGGTTGATTCTTCAGTAAAGTAAGGGATCTATAGGAAGAGGAGTGGATCAAATATTTAAATCCCAGGTCTAGAATTGCAGAATCTGAATGTTGGGAATCTTATCTTAATGTTAGAAAATGACACTAGGGTCCATCTAGTCCATCACATAACCTAAATCCAGTTTCTTCATCTTTTGAGAAAATTAACTTGCCTTTTTGGGCACACAATCTCTAAGTCTTTCTTTTGGAAGAAATGAAGGAAAGAAACAAGCATTTATTAATGCTTATTGAAAATTATCCTGGAAACTTATCTAATCATTGATGTTAAAGACTTTCACTAATGGTTAACACTAACTCTAGAAGAAGTCTATTCAACTTTCAACCACTTCTAATTATTAGGATGTTTTGGTTTACCTCAAGCCTAAATTTATTGCTTTTCTTTTTCCTTTCTTTTTTTTTACTGGAAAACTTTTTATTGTAGGTGGAGCAGGATAGTTGGACACAGTTTAGATGATTCCAATTTTGTTGGCAACATTTAAAGCATCATAGTCTGGAGCAGTTGGACACAGGCCTTCTTCTCTCCATCATACTGGATCAGTGTGTTGACCTTGGCCACATCAATTATCATATAGCTTCTTTACCACCTGCTTGATCTCATGCTTATTGGCCTTGATGTCCACAGTGAAGAATGTTGTCTTCAATCTTCATTACAGACCCAGCGGTGAAGGGAAACTTAATGATAGCAAAGTGAGCAAACTCATTTCTCCAAGAGGCACTTTTTTGAAGGTATTTGGGCTGCCTTTGAAGTCTTTAGTGACTTGGGTTGCTGGAAGGTGGGGGATGTTTGGATCTTCTTTTTGTGGCTGTGGACATCCTTTAACTCCACCTTCTTGGCCTTCAAGACTTTGGACTTGGCTTCTGTCTTGGGGGTTGGAGGGGGAAATGGCTTCCTTCTTTGCCTTCAGTGTCATCTTGGGGAAAAGACTAAATTTGTTGCTTTTCAACTTGTAACTATTACTCCCAGTAGAATTTCAATCCAAGGGAATGCAAACTCCTCAAAAGTAGAAGCTGTCTTACCCTTGTTTCTCTCTATGGTAAACATTCAGCAGATTGACTGACCCAGAATAGGTGCTTAATAAATTCTGATTTAATGAGGACTTATATCAGGCATCATGTTTAGATGAAACTTCTCATGATCCCCCCCGCCCCCACACACACACTCCCTCATAAGCAAGTGACTTCTTTTCAAGATGATCATGTGTCTATTTTGTATTTCTGTATATTTAGCTAGAATTTATATAGACCTTTTTGTAAAGCACTTTACAGATGTGATTTTATTTTATACTCATAACAACCCTGGAAGGGTTGTAGTTATTATCATCATCATTGTACAAATGAAAAAAATGTAGTCAGATAGTAGTTAAGTGACTTGCCCAGGGTCACAGAGTTAGAAAGTGTTTGAAGCTGAATTTGAACTCAGGTCTCCCTACCTCCACATCTAATCCTCTATCCACTGTGCCACCTACCAGGAATTGCTGTCTCTCCCAAATAGATTTTAATTTCCTTAACATTATGACGTGTTGTGTTCTTTTCTTTGGATCCCAAGTGCTTCCTTCACACAATGCTTGGCACATAATAGGTGCTTAATAATCGATTGTTGATTGGTTGAATAACTGATTGACCAAAACTCAATTATCTCTTCCAAATAATCATGCATCAAATATTTGACAATAGTTATCTATTTTAATCATCCAAATCTGAAAAAAAATTTTTTTTTTCTTTAAGTTAAACATCCCAAATTCTTTCAGCCTCATACACTATGAACCTAAAGCGCTTCCTCAATGGACAACTTTACCTTTAAGACACATGGCATACCTCCCACCTTCTGAAAGGAGCCTTCCTTAGTTCTGTTTAATCTCAGTATCTTTCCTTTCAGATTATTTCAAATTTATTCTGTAAATATATACATTTTTGTTAATAGTTGTTTTCATGGTATCTCTTCCCTTGGATAATACACTTCTGTTTTGTTGTTTGCCTTTCTGCATATCTCCACATAGCACAGTGCTTAAAACATCCTAGGTGCCTAACAAATGTTTGCTGGTTTGTTGACTTGACTTCCCCTTTGCCAAGAAAGGCTGTGTGGTTCTGTGGAAAGAACACAAGATCTACAGATTCAGAGGAAACCTGAGTTTGAATAGAATAGCTATTTGCTTTCACACTGAAGAAGTCCCTCTGAATATGAGCCTCATTTTACCTTTCAATGAAAGTAAGGGGTTAACTTTTAACTAGATGATTCACTGAGTTTCCAAAGCAGTCACCTTGAAGCTTTCCTCTTCTTCACTCCCCACCCCAAATACAATCAACTGGTTACTCCAGAAGATTCTATTTCCACAACATACCTTTCCTCTGTCCTCTTCTCTATACTCATATGGCCAATGACCCCCATCTTCTCTCTCCTGTATTATTAATAAAACCTCCTAACTGGCCTCCTTGCTTCCAGTCTCTTCTGCATCCTCCACATAGGGGTGAAAATAATCTTCTTAAGGTCCTGATCTGATTGTTTCATTTTATTACTTAAAC
This sequence comes from Petaurus breviceps papuanus, assembly GCF_028583685.1. Taxonomy (NCBI): domain Eukaryota; kingdom Metazoa; phylum Chordata; class Mammalia; order Diprotodontia; family Petauridae; genus Petaurus; species Petaurus breviceps. The sequence continues at coordinate 32,890,953 of NW_027187460.1, forward strand.
ATCTTCACTAGTTCCATATTACCTCTAGAATAATGTATCAACTCCCAAATCTAGTATTTAAAGCCTTTCACTATCTGGATCCAGCCTCCCTTTCCAAAATTGTTTCACATTACTTCTGAGTATCCTATGTTCCAGCCAATCTGGATCTGTCCCCCGAACTTAGCATTTTATCTCCTATCTCCATGCTTTCATATAGGCTGTCCCCCCAACAACTCTCTAGAATATACTCCTTTCTCATCTTTACCCTTTAGAATCTTTATCTCCCTCTAAGACTCAGCCCAGGAGGCAGACCCACAATAGAGGAAAAAAGGCAACTGCTCACCAGAGCTCTCCCCCAAACCACTTGTAATGGTAATTTGAAGATCCCTTTTTGAACTGGCAAGTAAGCAGGTACTTAACACTTAGTAACTAACCAAACTTCTGTGAAGGAAACAGAAGGTATGAACCCTTGTTCCTGATGTAACAGGAAGGGGTTGGCTGAAACAAGAAGTAGCTAATGTTGTATATATAAGAAAAGCCCCAGAGAGTCACAGTCAGAATTTCTTGGGACAATAATATGGAGGCAGAGCAGCTATTAGAAGAGAAAATCAAGAACTGAGCCAGAATTTTCTGAGAACTTGTAGTGGTAGAGCTTATTTTGAACAGGAGCCCAGGAACACCCACCCCCCTGCTCCCCAGGGCTGGATAAGATAATTCTGATTTTTTGAAATAGATACAGAAGACTGAGGAAGCATGAGCAGGATACAGGGATTTTGTTTGGGGCTTGGTTGAGCCACCCCAGTATCCCCAGGGTGGCTGCCAACACAGATTCTTAGATCTGTTTTTCTAAAGGAAAGCAACTCAAAATGGTTTAACAATCTTGCTTTAATCAAACATATGTCATTTACCTAGTTCAGGGGAAAAAAGGTCAGCACCCCGAACTTCAGATAATACAGAGGTTACAAGCAGACAAAAAATATAGACAGAGAAACAAATCAGCAGACAGGCTTCCAACTGCCTGACCATCACATCCATCCCTAGTCAGTTACCAGAGAGGGAAACATCAACATCTGGGTTTTCAAAGCCAGGGGGCTCTCAACACCTGCCCAGAGTCTCATCTTGTCAAATCACACAACACTTCTCAAAGTGAGCCCCAAAACAAAATCTCACATCAGGGTATATGTAGCCTTCTCCTGGCTCAGAGAAAATCACAACCCTCTTGACCCACTGCCCAATCACAGAGCACCAAGGTGCGGGCATTCCTGAAAACCAAGCCTCCTGCCACAGGCTCCAGGTGACCACATTCAGTCTATTAGGGAGAAAAGTATATTTTCAAATCAAGGAAGGTTCTTGGAGTCACTTAAGCCTATCAAAGGGCCTAGGGGCAGGGAAGATCTTAAATTTCCATTCCCATAACAGCCTTGAATTCCTGGGAGCAGAAATTGTGAAGGATTTGAGATGGACTGGACCCTGTGAACTTCAGTGTGGAGTAGGACCTACTCAGAGAGCTAGACAAGGAATTGGGACCTGTCTCCCATTGAACCCAGGTGACAGTCTGATGAATCCAGGTAAAATCTGGGACCATGGAAGGGGATCCAGGGAACCTGAGAACCAGTCTCAAGTCAAGATGAAAAGACCTCTCTGTGGGTACTGAGTAATGATTAAAATTGTAGTTTTCTAGTGACCTAGGGCTGAAGGGTTTTTGTATTTTCTAATGATTGTACTTAGTGATTAATGATACTTCATAAATTGATTGCTGAATAAGTGACTGATTGAGTTAATTTAGTGTGCCCCATTTGTGGAAGACTTTGACTATTGTACTTTGAGATGATTGTTCTTTGTTCTAAATATCATGACCACTTTGGGGAACCTATGGAGCCATTTTAATGATAAGCTGTTGTGAATACTATATTGTGATTTTCTGTGATAAGTTGTAATATTGTGAATTCTGTACCTTGATTTCCTGTGGATGTTTTGCTCTGATTTGTTATGGAATAGAGGGTTCAATATACTATGTAATCAGAAGCTAAAAAGCTGTTCACAGTAGCATTATTCTGGAAAGCTGCTTATGCATAGTGTTACACCACTCTATATACCTTTAAATAATTCCAGAAAAAAAATTACTGGAGTTGCAGAATCCACAAAGGAACAAGATGAAATAATTTTTTAGACAAAGACAACTTAGAAGGTGGGCAGAAAAAGTCTGTCACACCTGGGTAAAAGTGGAGCAGAGTCCAGTACAGGCCCACATTAGCACAGCCCCAGCCCCAGAAAGCCAGGAGCAGGCCTTGGGACCCACTGAATCAGCAATTGAAGCTGCTGCTTCTGGAGCTCTAAGACCAAAGTTGGGAAGAGGGTTGAATAACTCATTGGAAAGAGATTACAGGGCTCTCTTTTCTGGCACTGGAAGCAGAGTTCTATTGCTTTTCATACTCAGATCTAAGTTGCAGTCCTGGGTGGCAGTATCAGGGCAAGAAGGAGCACTAGCATACATTTGTTTGCAACCACAACAAAACAGGGATCTTCATCACAATTCCAGAGCTAAAAGGAGCATTTGTGGTCACTCACAGACCAGATTGCAGTCCAGGAGAGGAGTAAACACACTTCTCCTGAAATCATACTGTAATGGGAATGGGAATTTGAAGATCTTCCCTGCTCAAGGTTACACGGCCAGGTATTTCTGGGTGGATGCTAAGTGTCTGAGCCCGGATTCGATCCCCCAGGTCATCCCGACACTGGGGCCGATGCTCTTACTCACTGTGCTACCTGGCCGCCCCTGAAAATAAATTCTGCTCCCTGATAGGCTGAATGTAATCACATGGAGCCTGTGATGGAGGGAATTTGCTGAAGGATGGAGCAGAGCTTACAGGAAGCTTCCCTGCTGTGAAGATAAACTCTGCCCCCTAATAGGCTGAATGTAGTCACATGGAACCTGTGGTGGGAGGAGTTTGCTGAAGGGAAGCCGAGCCCACAGGAAAAGCTGGGAGTCAAAGCTAGAGAGATGGTGCAAGAGAAAGGAGGCTCAGGCAAGGACACAGAAAGGTTTGTGAGTCAATATTGGTTTTGTATTGGTTTGTGGGAAGGCTGAAGGATGCTGTGGCTCTTAGCATTATTGTGGCTTCTGAATATCTTTGGTAGTATGATGGAATTGGCTTACTGGTTTTGGGCTTTGGTTTTCTGGTGTCTAAATAAATGCTTCAGTTCTATCCTCCATATGGAGACTTTGGTATATTTTGCAATCAAACATCATGTGATACTTATAGTCATGATCTTTATCATGATCATGGGTGCTGTAAATATTGCATTGGCACTACACATACCACCTTGGAAGAACTTAAAACTTACAGGGCCCTAGAACTATCTCTGAAAAGAACTGAACAAAACCCCTGAAGCTTGGGACAATGTTCCCTCCACCCTAAAAGCATAGCCCCACTTTAACAAAAAGTTAAACATCACGAAATAGATTAGAAAAAAGAGCATATGACAGAAAAAAAAAATACTGACCATTGAAAGTTCCGACATTTACAAGGAAGACCAAAGTACACACTCCAAAGATGACCAAATCAAAGCTCTTACATGCAAAACCTCCAAGAAAAATATGAATTTGTTTCAGACAATGGAAGACCTCAAAAAAGGATTTTGAAAATCAAGAAAGTGAGGTAGAAGAAACATTTAGAAGAGGAATGAGAGTGATGCAAGAAAATCATGAAAAAAGGAGTCAACAGTTTGGTAAAAGAGACAAAAATAATACTCAATAAAATAATACCTTTAAAAACAAAATAGGCCACATGGTAAAAGAGGTACAAAAACCCAATGCAGGTTTTAAATGTCTTTAAAATGCCTTAAAAAGCAGGATTGGCCAAGGGGGAAAAAGGGCACAGAAATTTACTGAAGAAAAAATAAAACTCCTTAAAAAGTAGGATTCAATAATTGATAAATTGTCAAAGGATATTAAAAGGCAGTTTTCAGATGTAGAAATTAAAATTATCTATAGTCATATGAAAAAGTGCTCTAAATAACTACAGAAATAAAAATTCAAACAACTCCGAGATACCACATTACACTTATCAGATTGGATAACATAACAAAACAGGAAAATGATAAATGTTAAATGATTAATGAATATGTGGGAAAATTTGAACACTAATATATTGTTGGTGGAGTTGTCAACTGATCCAAACTTTCTGGAGAACAATTTGGAACTATGACCCTTTAAAGTATAGGGCAACCAAACTTTACATGCCCTTTGATCCAACAATACCACCTCTAGGTCTGTATCACAAAGAGATCATCAACAAGGAAAAAGGACTCACATATACAAAAATACTTATAGCAGCTCTTTTTGTGGTGGTAAAGAATTGAAAATTGAGGGAATGCTCATTAACTGAGGAATGACTGAACAAGTTGCGGTATACAAAAGTGATGGAACACTATTCTTCTATTAGAAATGATTAGCAGACAGATTTCAGCAAAACCTGGAAAGGTTTACATGAACTGTTGCTGAGAGAAGTGAGCAGAACCAGAAGAACACTGTACACAGCAATAGCAACATTGTGAGATGATTAACTATGATAGACTTAGCTCTTCTCAGCAATACAATGATACAAGACAATTCCAAAATTCTCATGATGAAAAAATGCTAACCACATGCAGAGAAAGAACTATGGAGTACAAATGAAGATTGAAGTCTATTATTTTCACTTAAAAATTTTTTTTTCTTTCTCATGGTTTTTTCCTTTTTATGATTCTTTTTTAACAACATGACTAATGTGGAAATATGTTTAAGATGATTATATATGTACAACATATATAAGATTGCTTGGTGTCTTTGGGAATGGGGAGGTAGGGGTGGAAGGGAGAAAAAAATTCAACTCAAAAATTTACAAAAATAAATGTTGAAAATTGTCTTCACGTGTAATTGAAAAAAATAAAATGCTATTAAGGGGAAAAAAGTAGAATTTATCAAAAAGAAAAGGAGGTACAAAAGAAAATAATCCCTTAATAATTAGAATTGAACAAATGGGTTTTTATGAGAAATCAAAAAACAATAAAACAAAGCCAAAAGAATAAAAAATAGAAGACAATGTGAAATAGCTTATTGGAAAAACAACTGACCTGAAAAATAGATCCAGGAGAGAGAATTTAAAAATTATTGGACTACCTGAAAGCCATGACCAAAAAAAGAGCCTAGACATCATCCTTCAAGAAATTATCAAGGAAAATTGCCCTGATATTCTAGAATCAAAAAAAAGAAATCAAAAGAATCCACCAATCTTCTCCTGAAAGAGATCCCAAAATAAAAACTCCTAGGAATATTATAGCCAAATTCCAGAGCTCCCAAGTCAAGGAGAAAATATTGCAAGCAACCAGAAAGAAACAATTTAAATATTATGGAACCAAAGTCAGGATAATATAAGACTTAGTAGCTTTTACATTAAATAATCAGAGGACTTGGAATATGATATTCCAGAGGACAAAGGAAATAGGATTACAAGCAAGAATCCAGTAAACTGAGTATAATCCTTCAGGGGGAAAAAGAATATTCAATGAAATAGAGAACTTTCAATCATTCTTTTTTTTTATTTATTTATTTTTAAAGCAATTGGGGTTAAGTAACTTGCCCAAGGTTACATGGCCAGTTTGTGTGTGTGTGTGTGTGTGTGTGTGTGTGTGTGTGTGTGTGTGTGTGTGTTAAGTATCTGAGGCCGGAAGCGATCCCAGGTCCTCCCCACTCCAAGGCTGGTGCTCTTACTTCCTGCCACACCTAGCCACCCCTACTTTTAAACATTCTTAATGAAAAGACCAGAACTGAATACAAAATTTGACTTTCTAATACAAGACTCAAGAGAAGCACAAAAAGGTAAACAGGAAAGGCAAATCATAAGGCACTGAATAAGGTGAAACTGTTTATATTTTTACATGGGAAGATGATACTTTTAACTCATAAAAACTTTCTCATTAGGGCATCATTAGAAGGAGTATACATAGATAGAGGGCATAATTTGAATATGAAAGAATTATATCTGAATCATATCTAAAAAAATTAAATTAAGGTGTGAGAAAGAAGAATGCACTAAGAAAAAGGGAAAGGGAGGGGATAGAATGAGGTAATTTATCTTATAAAAGAGGCAAGAAAAATTTTTACAGTGGAAGACAGATTAGGGAAGTGGAAGAGGAAGTGAGCAAACAGGGCCATCATCCAAACTTGCTCAAAAAGGGAACACGTCTACACATGCACATGCACATACACACATACTCAATTGGGGATAGAAATCTATCTTTCCCTACAAGAAAGTAGGATGAGAAGAAGAAGGATGGGGGGGAGATTGAAGGGAGAGCACTTTGGGGGAGAGGGGTAGTCAGAAGCAAAACACTTTTGAAGAGGGACAAGGTTAAAGGAGAGAGAGAGAATAGAATAAATGGAGGGAATAGGATAGAAGGAAATACAATTAGCAATCATAACTGTGGAAAAAAAATTTAAAGCAAGTTTCTCTGATAAAGGTTTCATTTATCAATAGAGAAAAGAGTTAAATTTATGAAAATAAGAGCCATTCCCCAATAGATAAATGATAAAAAGATACGAATAATTTTCAGATGAAGTAATCAAAGCTATCTATAGCCATATGAAAGAAAGTTCTAAATAAATATTGATTGGAGAAATGCAAATTAAACAATTTTGAGGCACTGCCTTATACTTGTTAGATTGGCTAATAGGGCAGGAAAGGAAAAAGTCAAGTGTTGGAGGGGTGTGGCAAAAATAAGACATTGATATACTGTTGGTAGAGTTATGAACTGATTCAACCATTCTGTAGAACATTTAGGAATTATGAACAAAGGGATATAAAACCATGCATACTCTTTGACCTAGAAATACCACAACTAAGTCTGTATCTAAAAAGAGATGAAAAACAAAAAGAAAAAAAAAAGATCTATTTGTACAAAAATATAGCAGCTATTTTCTATGGGCAAAAAATTGGAAATTGAGGGTATGCCCATTAGTTGAGGAATGGTTGAATAAATTGTGGTATGTGATTGTGATTGAATACCATTAATGAAGCAGAATGAAGAAGAATACTATCAGTGAAGAAAAAAATGATAACCAGCATGCTCTCAGAAAAACCTGGAAAGTCTGATGTGAGCTAATGCAAAGTTATATGCAATGTACACAAAGTAACCACAATATTGTAAGATGATCAGCTGTGACTTGGCTATTCTCAACAACAAAATGATCCAAGACACCTCTGAAGGAGTTATGATGAAAAATGCTCCCTATTTCCAGAGAAAGAAGTTATGGTGTCTGAATACAGACTGAAGCATACATTTTTTCCCATATTTTTCTTGAGGATTTTTTAGGGGATCTGTGTTTTATTTCACAACATGGCTAACATGGAAATATGTTTTGCATAACTAAACATGTATAACCTATATCAAATTGCTTGCATTCTCAATGAGAGGGATGGGGAGGGAGAGAGGGAGTGAACTTGGAACTCAAAGTTGTAAAATCGAGTGTTAAAATTGTTTTTACATGTAATTAGGGAAAAATAAAATACTTAAAAAAAAGACAGCCCATAAATCATGAGTTTCATGAGAAACTTTTCCTTATCACCCTAGGTTTCTTGATTATCTTCTAAGCTTATGTGTTTCTAATAATGAGATGGGACAGCTAGGTGGCACAGTGGACAGAGTGCCAGACCTGAACTCAGGAAGAGTCTTTCTGAATTCAAAACTGGATTTGGACATTTAATAGCTGTATGACCCTGGACAAGTCACTTACCATGTTTGCCTCTGTTTCCTCATGTGTAAAATGAGCTGGAGAAGAAAATAGAAATCACTTCAATATCATTGTGAAGAAAACCCCATATGGGATCATGAAGAGTCAGATACAACTGAACAACAACAATAATATTGTATATGTGTAAGGCACTAAGTGGTACAGTGTATGATAAGGTACCAGGCCTGTAGCCAGGAAGATCTCAGTTCAAATCTAGTCTGAGATACAAGCTGTGTGACCCTAGGCAAGTCACTTCATCTCATTTGCCTCCATTCCTCATCTGTAAATGAGAACACATGGGAGAAAGAAATGGCAAATCACTCCAGAATTTTTGTCTGTGGGGTCACAAAAAGTTGGACACAACTGAACCATTGAATCACAAAATATGTGTAAAGTGATTTTTCAAGCTTTGCAGAGTATTTTTATTTTTTGTTTTGTTTTGTTTTTTGCTTTTTGGAGGGCAATTGGGGTTAAGCACCTTGCCCAAGGTCACACAGCTAATAAGTGTTAAGTGTCTGAGGCCAGATTTGAACTCAGGTCCTCCTGACTTCAGGGCCAGTGCTCTATTCACTGCACCACCTAGCTGCCCCTGCAGAGTATTTTTACATTTATTATCTCACCTGAGCCTTTCAAAAATCTTCACTTGCAGGGTAGCATGGCTATTATTATCCTTATTAGAGAGAAAGGAAACAGAGGTTGAGGTAATAAATGACTTACCCAAGGTCACATAACTATTTGTGGTGGCAATAGGACTAATCCCTTTCTTTGAATTCATTACACAGTGTTCTTTTCACTGTATCAAGAGGGTGGGTGCAAAACTCTTGTGGGCAATGCCAAAACTGTTGAAGTAAGAGCATTATATGCTAGAGGGGTTGGAGGATTTAACACTCATTGGGAGGAAAAGAGCTGGGTTTCTTATGTTTTGAAAAGTAATATTTCTTGGGAATAACAAACTTTACCTTTGAAAAGCATGATGAAGCTTATAAACAGTATGGAAATATTAGGCATTTTCATTTATTTTTGGCTAAATGGATTGAGCACTGGTCCTAGAATCAAGAAGAACTGAGTTCAAATCCAGCCTCAGACACTTTTTAGCTGTGTGATGCTGAGCCAGTCACTTAACCCCTTGTTTACCTCAGTTTTCTTATATGTAAAATGGGGATAATATAATACCTATATCACAAGGTGGTTGTGAGGATCAAATGAGATTACTGCAAAATGTTTAGCACAGTGTCTGGCACATGGTAAGCACTCCATAAATGTTAATTATTGTCATTATTTATTTATTTATTTTTATTTTCTTTTTTTGCTTTTTGGAGGGCAGTTGGGGTTAAGTGACATGCCCAAGTCACACGGCTAAGTTTTCTTTGTGTGTGTTAAGTGTCTGAGGCCGCGTTTGAACTCAGGTCCTCCTAACTCCAGGGCCGGTGCTCTATTCGCTGCGCCACCTCGCTGCCCGTTATTGTCATTATTTATTGCTAGTCTAGCAAATGTCTTCATTGTAAGTGTTGAGAATAGTCATGTTTCTCCTCTTTTGATGACTTTCAGAGGATTGTGGCATTTGATCTCAGATTAAAGGTAAAAATTGCTAGGAAAGAATTGATTAATAGAATATTCTCTCCTTTTCTATTCATGAAGAGGCAGCTTACATACTAATATACCTTATATTCTTTTTTTAAAACATGTGAGATTAGATAAAAAATGTCCACATTAGACATTTTGTACAAGAAGATTTGAACAAAAGAAAAAATTAAAGAAAGTGAAAAATAGCATGTTTCAGCTTGTCTTCAAACAAAATCCTTTTTTTTCTCTGGAGGCTAACAGTATGATTCATCATTAGTTCTTTGGGATTGTCTTGGATTATTGTATTGCTGAGAACAGCTAAATTGTTCACAGTTCTTCATTGAACAATATTACTGTTACTATGTACAACATTCTCCTGGTTCCATTCACTTCATATGCATCTGTTCATATAAGTCTTTCCAAGTTTTTCTGAAATTATCCTGCTTGTCATTTCTTAAAGCACAATGACACTCTACTACAATCATATTCCATAGCTTTAGTCATTCCCCAATTAATGGACATCCCTTCAATTTCCAATTCTTAGACACCACAAAAACAGCTACTATAAATATATTGGTACTGCATATATATATATATATATATATATATATATATATAAGTAAAATAGGTCCTTTTCCCTGTTTTTGGGTTGTCTTTGAGATTTAGAGCTAGGTAGTATACCTTATATTCTTAAAAGCCAATGTGTAATATAACATTGTCTATGGACTTTGTCACCTTTTGAGTTTCTGGCATAGAAATGTAAAACAAGCCTATAACATAACCCCCAAACAATCAAAAAGTGTATGAAAATATTTACAATTTGGCAGGCACTGATCTAGGCTCAAAGCTACAAAGGCAAAAATAAAACTGTCTCTCCTTTCAAAATAATTACATTCTCTCAGCATGTACATATATTGCAACCAATATCTTACAATAATGGAATTATACATTAGAACTTTGTTTCTGTTGTCAGAGGAAGGGGCTCAAATCCAGTTTCTGTATCTTTTGAGCTGTGTAACCATAGGCAAGTCACTTGCCCTCTCTGATGTACAATCTCTAACTCCTTCTTTAGTAAGAAAAGAAGGAAGGAAATACTCATTATTTTTTTATTTATTCCCCTGCTGTATGCCAGGGGCTGTGAAAAGTGCTTTAAAAGAAAATCTTATTTCATAAAAAAAAACCTGTGATGTAACTGCTATTACCACTTTACACATGAAAAAAATAAGGTAAACAGAGGTTAAGTGACTTACTCAGGGTCATACAGCTAGTAAGTGTCTGAGTTTGGATTTGAACTTAAGTCTTCCTCACTCCAAGCCCAGAGCTCTATCCAACGTACTACTTAGGTGATTATAACATCATTACTAAGGTCCTTTTATGCCAGAATCCTAAATTCTGACCCTCCAATTCCATAGTTGAGGAGAATGAAGCCTAGATTTTTTCAATGACTTGTCTAAGGCAAAGTAACTGACGGGTGGCAAAAACAGGACTGAAATACAGGCTTCCTCTTTTTCAATCTAGTGCCTTTTCAATGTACAGTTCTTCCAATGTACAGTGCTGAACTTTTGATTTGATGTATGTGTCCGGTTGGGCTTAGCAGAGTAATCACTTTGATTTGGATAAGCAACCAACCATGCATCGAATAGCTTGAAGAGGAGAGTTTGAGAGTAGAATCTGAGTGTCTGAATCATCTCCACTCTGGAGCAAGCAGCCCTGGAATAAGTGTGGGTTGACCACAGGAATTTAGCTTACATTCCTCATTAATAAGTATATGAGCCTAAATACAACAGTTAGAAGACAAACACCAGGAATCAGAAGCCTCAGCCAGAGTTCTACTTGGATGTCTGTCCTGATCATGGCTTCAGATTTTTTATTTTTATATATTTTATTTATTTATTTTTCTTCACAGTCAACCAGCAGTGAATCCTGTTTTTCCTGAACAAAAGTTTGGGAAATTACACCAGGGTTATTCAGTCCTCCAAATAGGATCAATGATATGGGAAAAAACCTCACCCTGAATAACTCCAAAACAGATCAGATAAAGGTCTAGTCTTCATATGTATGCTACAGGAATAAGAGAAAGGGGAGGCTTCCTGTGACCATTCCAACTCTGATGACCCCATTTTCCTGATTACATGATGAGGCCAAAGCCACTCATTATCTTCGTCAGAGAGAAGGCTAGGTCTCTACATTCACATAAGAAATATGAAAGCAGCTCCATCTGGACAACTTGGGCCCCCACCCAAGCTTCACAGTCATAATCTTCTTGGCAAGGCAGCTCTCCTTTGGAGTCCACGTGGAAGCTGTAAGTGAAAATCTACTGAGGCCTGATGACGACATTCTAGATGTATTCTGGACTCTCCCAAATATTTCAGATTGATCAGTGCTTAGCAACACAAACCACCATTCTGAGTAATTTGGAAATGAAACAACAAATTGACTTTGGCAAATATTCATGTACAGAGGCATGCAGCCTCTATTTTTTGAGGACAGCAAAAAAATCAAGATAAAGTTTACTCTTTTGCTCTAAAGAGACTCGGGTACTGTGATTAACTGAATATTTTATTTCATAGTAACCTTTATGGTATACATGGATCATCAATTTTTACATAATGAAATGCACATAAAACCCAAAATAAATAAAATATCAGTACCTTCACACTGAAATAAACTTTTTAAACAGGGCACTTGTTTCCATGGGTGCATACTCTGGAACATTAAGAATACCTTGAGCCTGAACTCAGTACCTTGTTTGAGGGAAAAGGATTTGCATAGAGGTGAGTGTGCCCCTAGATGTAAAATATAGATAGATGAGGGGCTGCTAGGTGGCACAGTGAGTAAAGTGCTGGCCCTGGATTTGGGAGGACCCGAGTTCGGTTCCAGCCTGAGACACTTAACACCCACACAAAAATACTAGCCGTGTAACCTTGGGCAAGTTACTTAACCCCAATTGCCCTCCAAAAACCAAAAATAAATAAATAAATATAGATAGATGGTAGACATAAAGCATATTGACATATTGATTGATAAATCAAAAGAGATTAATAGATAGGTTGATAGGTAGACAGACATGATAGATAGATAACAAATTAAATGAATTTTAATTGGAGCAATGTGGACAGTTTGTCAGGGTCGTATAAACCCCAAAGTACCCAGTGTAATTCCCACAGAAGTACTCATTTAGATTACTGGATTCATCAGACAGCTTTTGCACTTTGGTTTTCATAGATCTGACCAAATAGAAATATAGAATTCTAGAGGTAGAAGGGCTTTATATAGCATCTCATTCAAATCTTTAATTTTATAGAGAAACTGAGCATCAGAGTTGAAATTATATCCCAAATATTGAACAGCTAGTTAGTTTTAGAGACTAGTTTCAATTGTGTCTGACTCTTTGTGACTCATTTGGAGTTTTCTTGACAAAGATACTAGAGCAGTTTGTCATTTCCCTCTGTAGCTCACTTTACAGATTGGGAAACTGCAGCAAACATGGTGAAGTGACTTGGCCAGGGTCACACAGCTAGTAAGTGTCTGAGGCATGAAGATGAGTCTTACTGACTTCAGGCCTAGTACTCTATCCATTGAGCCACCTAGATGCCCGTATAATATTTTAAGATTTGCCAAATGCTTTACATATAATATTTCATTTGATTCTCACAACATTCTAATGTAGATGCTATTATTATCTCCATTTTACAGGTGAGGAAACTAAAGCTGAAAGAGGTTAGATGACTTTCCCAGAATTATACAGCTTGTGAATTTCCCAGGTAGCATGAAAACTTAAGTCTTCCTGACCTAAGTCCAGCATTCTACTGGGACACCTATCTTATATGCCTGATAACTGCCTTGATTCATGACACACACACACTCTACTGACAGAGGAGAGAATGCAGAATGGTACATTACTGAGCAGTAGACAAGGTGGCCACCACATTTTCTTTTTTCAAAAGAAGAAATCTCATTCCTAATTTTAGAGGTAATGTGGTAGAGTGTTGTCTGATCAGTCAGTCCTTAAGCATAATTTCAGCCACAGGAAAAAAAATGATATCTGTGTGAAGACTAAAATTTTAGCTAGTTATCTATACTATTTCCAAGTATCCAGATGTTTGGCATTGTGTGACAAAATGTTTAAGGATTTGATTGTTATTCCTATACCATACAAATGCTTGACATAGTGTAAACATTATCTGTTTTGAACTTTTTTGGGGTCAAAAAGAGGTAAGGGACTATTGAGGGGTCAGTTTCCATATGATCCCTTTTCTTATGGTTGTAAATAACTTGAACATAAGCCTAAACAAAATATTAATGAAATCCATACAAGATAATGAGTTGGGAGAGGTGACAAATACCGGTGGAATGAGAGGAATAATATTTAAATGATACAGAGAAATTGAAATGGGGGCAGGAGACAGTGTGTGTGTGTGGGGGGGTGTAATTAGTACTTTAAAAGAAATAGTAATATAGAAGGAAACCTGAAAAGTAATTTAAATATAGTGTGGTAGGGTGATGCCAAGATGTCAGAGAAGTAGAAGTATAGTCGAACTCTCCCGAACTACTCTGCAAAGATAGAAAATGTACAAAATCCAAGAAAAAAAAATCACAGAGTTATTTTTCTAGCCCACATTGGCATGGGAAGACATAAAAAGTTTTAGATATGTGGGATGAGATCTCACTAGCAATGGAAGCATAGAATATTTCAGCACAGAGGCTAAAGAGGGCTAAGGTTGTGCACCATGGGAAGAAGAGATCACAAACTCATACAGAAGGAATTTTGCAGGTTTCAGCAAAAGGTACCAAATAACAATTCTGTTACTTACTTTCCATCTCAGGGTCAGTGATCCAGGGAGGACTAAGGAACATATATATATATGGTAATCCAGAGTGAGAGCTGTCATGGACTAGGGACAAGAAAGAAGTAAGCAGCAGGCATGTAGTTCTGACCCTAGAAGCAGAGGGGGTTTCATGTTCAACTTGAGCCCAGGCTGAAGTCTGTCGTAGAATGATCAGGACATAAATCCCAGACCAAACAAAAGCCTTTAGTTCTCATTCTGAAATGCAGGGCTTTGCAGTTGGTTCATAGTAGCTGAATTATGCAACAGTCTACTGAAACAGCAATAGGGTGTGAACCCACAATCATATTGCACAAACCAGGTAAGACATATACAGAGCTCAAAACAGGACAGCAGCAATTAGTCTTTGTCCTGGGTGAGATCATTGTGAAACACTGAAAACTTCAATGACCCCAGTCTGTTCTGTTTTTGAGTTCTTGAAATAACAAAATAATGCAGTAGGAGAATTTAAGGGGAAAGAAACTCAATTCAGATAGTCCCTCTAGAACTGCAAAGAGGCTGGCGCTAATATAAAATCTTCTATTTTTCCTTCTTATTTTATTTCTTCTCAGTTATATGTAAAGCAACATTCAGTTTTTAAAATTTTGAGTTTTAAATTCTCTTCCTCCCTTTCTTCACACCTTCCTGAGAAAATAATAATGTGATATGTAATGCACAGTCAAGCAAAACATATTTTGATATTAATCATGTTGCAAAAGAAAACACAGACCAAAAATAAAAAAAGTAATAAAAAAAGTTTAAAAATATGCTTTGATCTGAATTTCAGACTCCATCATTTCTTTGTCTGTAGGTAGAAAGCATTTTTCATCATGTCTTTCAGAATTGTCTTGGATCATTGTACTGCTAACAATAGATAATTCATTTACAGTTGATCATCATTAAAATATTGCTTTTACTATATGCAATGTTTTCATGTTTTTTTGCTTTGATTTTAGTATTTTATTTTTCACAATTATGAGTTAAAATAATTTTTTTTTTTACATTTTGAGTTTCAAATTCTATCTCCCTTCTCCCTCCCTGACCTCCCCCTTCCTGAGAGGATGAAAAATCTGATATAGGTTATATATGTGCAATCATGTAAAATATTTCCATATTAATAATTTTGTATAAGAAGATAAGGAAGGAAGGAAATAGTATGCTTCAGTGTGTATTCAGATTACACCAATTCTTTCTCCAGAGTTGGAAAGTGTTTTTCATCATGAGTCCTTTGGGATTATCTTGATTCATTGTATTGCTGAGATTAACTAAATTATTCACAGTTCTTCATTGTATAATATTGCTTTTACTCTGTACACCATTCTCCCAGTTCTGCTTACTTCATTTTGCATCAGTTCATGTAAGTCTAGGTTTTTCTGAAATCATGGTGCTCATCATTTCTTGTAGCATAATAATATTCCATCACAATTATATACCACAATTTGTTTCACCAATTAATGGACATCCCCTCAATTTCCACTTCTTATCCACCACAAAAGAAGTGTTATAAATATTTTTGTACAAGTAGGCTCTTCTCCCTCTTCCCGGGTCTGAAGTTATATGTAGTTTTATAAACCTTTGAGCATACTTATAAGTTGCTCTCAAGAATGGCTGGTTGAGTTCACAACTCCACCAACAGTGCATTATTTTCCTCATTTTCCCACATTCCCTCAAACACTTATCATTTTCACTTTTTTAAGATTAGCCAATCTGATAGGTTATGAAATGGTACCTCAGAGTTGTTTTAATTTGCATTTATTTAATGAATAGTGATTTAGAGCATTTTTCTTCATATGCCTATAGATAACTTTGATTTCTTTGTCTGAAAACTTCTTGTTCATATCTTTTGCCCATATATAAAGTGGGGAATCACTTGTATTCTTGTAAATTAAACTCAGTACTCTATAAATTTGAGAAATGAGACCTTTATCATAGATACTTGCAAAATTTTCCCCAGTTTTCCTTCTAATTTTGCTTGCATTGGTTCTATTTGGCCAATATCTTTTAAAAAATTTGATATATTCAAAATTATCCATTTTACATTTCATAATTACCTCTATATCTGGTTTGGTTCTAAATTCTTCCTTTATCTATATATCTGACAGGTAAACTATTCTGTGCTCTCCTAATTTGATTATGGTATCACACTTTATGTGTAAATCATGTACCCATTTTGACTTTGTCTTAGTTTATGGTTTGCTCACTTCACTTTCCATTAGTCCATATAAATCTTCTAAGATTTTTCTGAAAGTATCCTGTTTGTAATTTCTTATAGCACAGTAGTACTCTAACAAAATAACATGCCACAACTTGTTTAGCCATTCCCCAATTGATAAACATCCCCTCAATTTCCAAATCTTATTCACTGCAAAAAGAGCTACTATAAACCTTTTTATACATATAGGTACTTTTCCATTTTCTTTGATTTTTTTGAAGGGGGGAGTAGAATACAGATTTAGCAGGGTCAAAGGGTATGCACAATTTTATAGCCCTTTGGGGATAGTTCCAACATGCTTTCTAGAATTATTGGATCAATTCACAATTACACCACCAGTACATTAGTGTTCCAATTTTTCATATCCCCTCCAACATGTGTCATTTTCCTTTTCTGTCATATTAGTGAATCTGTTAGGAATGAATTGATACCTTAGAATTGTTTGGATTTGACTTTCTGTAATAAATAGTGATTCAGAACTTTTAAAAATATGACTCTAGCCAGCTTTTATCTTTTATGATACTTGCCTCTTCATATCTTTTGTCAATTTATCAATTGGGGAATGACTGGTATTCTTATAAACTTGACTAAATCTCCATATATTTGAGAAATAAGTCTTTATCAGAGAAACTTGCTTATTTTCCCCAGTTTCCTACTTTCTTTCTAATTTTGGCTGCATTGTTTTTGTTTATGCAAAACCTTATTGATTTAATATAGTCAGAAATATCCATTTTTATATCCCATAGTGCACTTTATCTCTTGCTTTGTCATAAGTTCTTCCCTTATCCATAAATCTTAAAGGCAAAATTTTTTCTTTCCCTAATTTGCTTATGGTATTACCCTTTATGTCTAAATCATGTACTCATTTGACCTTTTTTTGTATATAGTATGAAATGTTAGTCTAAACCTAGCTTTTGTGGAACTGATTTCTAGTTTTCCCAGCAATTTTTATCCAACAGTCAATTCCTGTCACAAACGCTTGGATCTTTGGGTCTATCAAATATTGGATTACTACAGTGATTTACTACTGTGCATTGTGTACTTAATATATTCTATTCATCCACAATTGTTTTGATGATTACAACTTTGTGATACATTTTTAAACCTGGTATTCCTAGGTCACCTTCCTTCTTATTTTATTCCATTAATTGACATTATTGGCTTTTTATTCATTCAGATGTATTTTATTTTTTTCTAGTTCTAAAATTATTTTAGTAACTTAATTGATATGTCACTGAATAAGTAAATTAATTTGGTAGGATTATCATGTTTATTTTCTTGGTTCAGCCTACACATGGGCAATTAATATTCCTCCATTTTTTTTTATCTAAGTTTATTTGTGTGAAAAGTGTTTTGTCACTGTGTTCATATGGTTCTTGGGTTTGTTTTGGCAGGTAGATGTCCAAATATTTTATGTTGTATGTAGTTATTCTAAATGGAATTTATCTTTCTATCTTTTTACTGCTGGACTTAGTAATAAGTAGAAATGCTGATATGGGTTTATTTTATGTCCTACAACTTTGCTGAAGTTGTTAATTATTTCAACACAGTTTTAGCTGATTCTCTAGGATTCTTTATGTATTTCTTTTCTTCTCTCATTGCAATAGCTAGCATTTATATTACGATATATAATAGTGATGATAATAGGCATTCTTGATTCACCTCTGGTCTTCTTGAGAAAACCTCATCTCCATTAAAGATAGTGCTTGTTGGCAGAGCCAAGATGGTGGAGTAGAAGCACAAACCTGGCATGATCTCCTATTCCAATCACTTCCAATACATGTAAAAAATGACTCTAAACAAATGTTAGAGCTACGGAACCCACAAAGTGATAGAGAGAAATAAATCTCCCACTGAAGGCAGTCCGGAAGGCTGACAGGAAGGATCTAAAGCACCAAGCTGTGAGCCAAGCACACTCTTGCATGAGCCACATGGTTCTGGCCCCAGGGTGGCCCTGAACAGTGGTGGCCTGAGCAGACTTCAGGACAGTGAACCGCCAGCAGCTGTGGCAGTTTCCTGATGTCTCAACGCATAAATGCCAAAGATAAATGAAAAGGCCAGTGTGGCACTCCGTTGGAACAGAGTGGGGCAGAAGAGCATGGTCCAGCTTCTATTTCCCGGGCGAGAGGTGGTAGGGGCAGGGTGGTGGCTGCAGCTACTGCCCTGTGGCTGCTTCCAGAGATCCCAGCCTGCAGATTGCAGGAGGACCAAGAAACCATTCAGAGGGTAATAGCTCTTGCTTTAACCTGCTTGGATCTGGATCATAGTCTTGGGTGGTGGTCCTGGGGTGTGTGGCCAGTGTGTCAGAGCTTGTGGGGATTGTAGAGAGGGCACCCTCCTATAAGTTCTGGCAGCTGCAAAAACCCCAGCAATTTGGTACAAAGCTCTCTCTATTCTGGAAGCAAAGTTCTACTGTGGCAAAGAGCCCAAAAGTCAAATAATTGGATGGCAATATGAGCCAGCAAAGGAAGCACAAACAGATCATATAATCTTTTTTGGGTACAAAAAGTATCAAAGCATGGAATGGGAGGAAGACAACAAAGTCAGAACTCCTGCATCAAAAGTTTCCAAGAAAAATATGAATTGGTTACAGGACATGGGGGAGCTAAAGAAGTATTTTGAAAATCAAGTAAAAGAAGTGGAGGAAAAATTGGGAAGAGAAATGAGAATGATGCAAGAAAATTATGAAAAATGAATCAATAGCCTGTTAAAGAAGACTCAAAAAATACTGAAGAAAATAACACCTTAAAAATAGACTAACTCAAATAGCAAAAGAGGCCCAAAAAGCAAATGAGGAGAAAAAATGCCTTAAAAAGCCAAATTTGCCAGACGGAAAAGGAATTTCAAAAACTTACTGAAGAGGATAATTTCTTCAAAATTAGATTGGTGCAACTGGAATCTAATGACTTGAGAAATCAAGATACTATAAAACAGATCCAAACAAATGAAAAAAATAAAAGGCAATGTGAAATATCTCATTGGAAAAATCACTGACCTGGAAAATAGATTCAGGAGAGATAATTTAAAAATCATAGGACTACCTGAAAGCTGTGATCAAAAAAAAGATCTTAGACACCATCTTTCAAGAAATTATCCATGGGGGTGGCCAGGTAGCTCAGCGAGTAACAGCACCAGTTCCAGTGTCAGGATGACCTGGAGATTGAATCCTGGGCTTAGACACTTAGCACCCACCCAGAAACACCTGGCTGTGTAACCTTGAGCAAGTTACTTAACCCCAATCGCTTAAAAAAAAAAAAAAAGAAATTATCCAACAAAATTGCCCTGATATTCTAGAACCAGAGGGCAAAAAAGAAATTGAACAAATTCACCAATCACCTCTTGAAAAAGATCCCCAAAAGAAAACTTCTAGGAATATTATAACAAAATTTCAGAGTTCCCAGGTCAAGAAGAAAATACTATAAGCAGTCAGGAAGAAACAATTTGAGTATTGTGGCAACACAATCAGGATAACACAAGATCTAGTGGTTTTTACATTAGGGGATCATAGGGCTTGGAATATAATATTCCAGAGGTCAAAGGAGCTAGGACTGAAACCAAAAATCACCTACCCAGCAAAACTGAATATAATGTCTCAAGGGAAATTATGGTCATTCAATGGAACAGAGGACTTTCAAGCATTCTTTTTTTTTAAGCAATTGGGGTTAAGTAACTTGCTCAAGATTACATGGCTAGGTGTTTATGGGTGGATGCTAAGTGTCTGAGCCTGGATTCAATCCTAGGTCATCCCAATTCTGGGGCTGGTGCTCTTACTCACTGTGCTACCTGGCTGCCCCTACTTTCAAGCATTCTTGATGAAATAACAAGAGCTAAACAGAAAGTCTGACTTTCAAATACAAGAAACAAGAGAAGCATGAGAAAGTAAACAGGAAAAAAAATTATAAGAAATTTATTGAAGTGGAACTATTTACACCCCTCCATAGAAAAACAATAATGTAACTCATAAGACTTTTCTCAATATGAGAATAGTTGAAGGGTATATATAAATACACACACATATACATATATATGTATGTGTGTGTATGTATACATACACATATATGTATGTATAGGTGGGTGTGTGTATAAAAATATATATTTGAGTGTGGGCATATGTATGTGCATGTATACATAGATAAAGGCCACACAATGAGTTGAATAATTTAAAAATAAAATTAAGAGGTGAGAGAGGAATTTATTGGGAGGAGAAAGGGAGAGAGAGATTGGGGTAAATTATCTCATAAAAGAGGCACTAGAAAACTGTTACAATGGAGGGGATGAGCAGGAAGGTGAAATGGAATGGGACAACCTTATTCTCATTGAATTTGGCTTAAGGAGGTAATAATATATACCCTCAATTTGGTATTTTACCCTACAGGAAAGTAGGGGATAAGGGGATAAAAGGTGGGATGATAGAAAGAATACTGATTGGGGGAAAGGGTAGTTAGAAGCAAACACTGTTGCAAAGGGACAGGGTCAAAGGAAAAAATAAAATAATTGGGGGGTGGGATATGCTGGAGGGAAACATAGTTAGTCTTTCATAATAAAACTACTATGGAAATATTTTGGGTAACTACACATTTACAACTTATATTGAATTGCTTATCTTCCCATTGGGGGTGGGTGAGAAGGGAAAAAGGGAAAAATCTTCAACTCAAAATTTTAAAAACAAATGTTTAAAAAAAAATTGCTTTTTTTTTCCAGACAATGGGCAAATAAGATATACAGGCACTGGGGTATAGAAATCCATCTTGCCCTACTAAAAAGTTAGGGGAGGGATGGGGGAGGATATAAGAGAGAACAGATTGGGGGAAGGGGTATTCAGTAGGCTTGCTATTTTGGGGTGGGGGTAGGGAAAAGATGGGGAGAAAAATTTGTAATTCAAAATCTGATGGAAATGAATGTTGAAAACTAAAAATAAATAAATTGGAAAACAAGATAAAATTAATAAAGAAAAAAAGATAATGCTTGTTGATAGTTTTAGATAGATTTTACTTACTACTCTAAAGAAAGCTTCATTTATTAATATGCTTTTTAGTGTTGTTTTTAATAGGAATGGGTGTTGTATTTGGTCAAAAGCTTTTTCTGCATCTATGAAATAAGTTTATGACTTTTGTTGATTTTGTTTCTGATATAGTCAATTATGCTGATACTTTTCCTAATGTTGAAACAGCCCTGAATTTCTGGTATAAATCCTGCCTTGTCATAGGTCACTTTTGTGATGTATTACTGTAATCTCCTTGTTAGTACTTTATTTAAAATATTTGCATTGATATTCATTAGGGAAATTGGTCTATAGTTTCCTTACTCTCTTTGTGCTCTTCTTGGTTTAAGTATCAGCACCATATTTGTGTTGTAAGAGGAATATGGTAGGATTCCTTCTTTGCCCATTTTCTCCCAAATACCTTGTACAGTATTGAAATTAATTATTCTTTAAAAGTTTGGTAGAATTCACTTGTGAATCCATATGGCCCTCGTGATGTTTTCTTGAAGGGATCATTCATAGCTTATTGAATTTCTTTTTCTAAGGTAGTGTTATTTAAGTATTCTATTTAAACAAAATGTAATTTCTTTGCTTATGTCTTTTAATTAGTTCTATTTTTGCTTTTGCTTTGTCTGAGATCATGATTGCTATCACTGATTTTTTTAACTGCAATTAACACATAATACATTCTGCTCCAGCCCCTTACCTTTATTCTCCATGTCTCTTTTTGTTTCAAATGTGTTTCTTGTAAAGAACATAATATAGGATTCTGTTTTTAATCAATTCTGCTGTCCACTTCCATTTTATGGGTGAATTCATCCCATTCACATACACAGTTATGATTATAGCATATTCCCTCCATTTTCTCCCCTTTTATCTTTATCTTTTAAAACTTTTCCTCCTCAATAGTCTGTTTTGTTTTTGTAATCACAAAGCAAAGTGACATTTTTTTGCTGGATTGAATTCTAGCCTATCAGAGACTGGGATGTGAGTTCTAGTCAAGAAGACATGGGTATTGAATATTAGCCAAACAGATATGGGTATTGCGTTTTAGTCAATCAGATGCTGACTAAAACTGTATATAAAGAGAAATGGTGTGAGAGCAGACACTGAGAGAACCAGAATCAAGAGAGCTATCAGGGTTGAGAAGAAGAAAATAAAGAGAAGATTCGTCTGAGAGCTGGGAGGAGACCTCTGAGAACAGAGAGGAGACCGCTAAGAGCAAAGAGAAGACTTTTGATGACAGAGACTTGATGAAGTAGTTTCTGAGCTGTAAAAACAAATATAGTGGTAGGGCAGAAACCTGCCCATAGGAAGGAGGTTTAGTTTAAGCCCCTTTAAGAGCTCTTAAAGTGAACTGAGTTGTTAACACAGAGTCCCTGGACTTTGGAGGTGAATGGAGATGTTGGTGTTGGTAGTGTGTATTGTTGCCCTATTAAGCTTTGTTTTCCCAGAGGAAGAAGCTTCTGGAAGGAGCCCCTGGAGCCTGCTGTCAGACAGAAGCTTCAAGTCAAGCAGTCCCTGTAATCTGAGGCCTGGAGCAGGAGTGCAAAGTTGCCTACATGTGAATCCAGGAGATATTCAGTAGAGCTCAGCTCACAGAGGAAGAGCTGTGGGACTTGGAAGTCAACCTGGAGTCAAGATGAAAAAGGACTTGGACACTTGGTGTTAAGGAGATTGTTTTTACTGTAACCTAGAGGTGGATGGTGTGATATTTTCTGCTTCCCTTTAAGGATGTGTTGTGCTAAGGAAAACTCTAGCCTGGAACCCCCTGATTGTACAAACAAGGATTTTGGGGAATGCTAATGGATGGAATGATATATGATTATATGTGTGTATATATAAATACAAATATATACATATATACACCCATATGTGTATACATATATGTATATGTATAGAATGACATATTTTGCTTGAGGATATTGCTATGAATGTTATGCTTTACTGAACAATGTTTAGTTCTGAATAGAGAGTTCGTTATACTATGTGATTAGACTCTTAAAATTATGGACAGTAACAGTCCCCAGGCATGCTACCGTGATTGCTGTTACAGTTTCTGACCAATGCCTCCTTTAATCTGCCCTCTATTCCATCAGTCCTCTCCTTTTTTCTTATCTGCTTCTTCTCCTACTTACCTGTAGGGTAAGATAGGTTTTCTATAACCAACTAAATGTGTACGTTATTCCCTCTTTGAAACTGATGATAATAATGTTCTACTCTTGCCCACCCCTATCTTCCCTTCCATTGTAAAAGCTTTTTCTTTCATGCTTCTTTTATGTGAGATGATTTTCCCCATTCTACACCTCCTTTCCCCTTTCTCCCAGGGCATCCCACTTTATCATTCCTTAGTTTGATTTTTAAAAAATCATCCCATCATAGTCAACTCACACCCATATACCCTCTTTCTATGTATCTTTATTCTAACTGTTCAAATTATCAGGAAGTTCTGAGAAGTTACAAGTATCATCTTCCCATGTAGGAATGGAAAGAGTTTAACCTTATTGAATCCCTTATAGTTTCACTTTCATGGTTACCTTTCTCTCGAGCATTCCATTTGAAAGTCACATTTTCTATGCAGCTTTGTTTCTTCCAAAATGTTTGAAAGTTGTCTAATTCTTTAAATATCAATTTTTCTCCTGAAGGCTAATATTCTATTCTTCAAGTCAGGTGATTCTTGGTTGTAACCCTAACTTCTTTGCCTTCTGGAATGCTATATCCCAAGTCCTCCAATCTTTTAATGTGGAAGCTGCTGAATCTTGTGTCATCCTGACTGTGATTTCATAACATTTGGATTGTTTCTTTCTGGTTGCTTACAATACTTTCTCCATCTCTGAAATTTGGTTGTAACATTCCTGGGAGTTTTCATTTTGGAATCTTTTTTCAGGAGGTGATTTGTGGGTTCTTTACATTTCTTTTTTATCCTATGGTTTTAGGATATCAAGGAATTTTTCCTTAATAATTTCTTGAAATATGATGTGTAGGCCCATTATGGTGTTCACGTATTCCAATAATTCTTAAATTATCTCTCCTTAATCTATTTTTCTGGCCAATTATTTTTCCAGGTCAGGTGGAGAAAACATCCAAACAAATGAAATTAAAGGACTCTCAAAATATTGAAATTAGAAACACATAAGGAACAGGAATATTCAGTTAATAATGATCTGTTATTAGTCCACTTGTTTACGGCTAAGACTGTCACATGCTAAACAAGTCAAGAATTGAGTAAAATGACCAGATAAAACAGGTCCCGAACCATTTTTCCTGAAATGCCCAAGTAGTGAAAGTAAAAAAGAGTAAAATAGGTACTTGCTATTTCTGAACTGCAAATGTCCATCATTAATTTCTGTGCCTTTTGGGTTCCCCTTATACCCCTACATATGGTTATTTCTTGTAATTCTTTTTTTCTTTCAATTCTCAGCTGAAGTACCACCTTCAACAGAAGGGCCTTCCTGTTCTCCCCAGCTATAAGAGCACTCCCTCTAAGATTTCTTCCTATTTTATGCTATGTATGATGTATATCAAATATACACATATTTTTTTCCCCTAGAATATAAGCTATTTGAGTGCAGAGACTTTTCTTTTCCATTTTTTTCTTGGTATCTGAAGTGTTTAGCATAGTGCCTAGAACATAGTGGGCAATTGATAAATCTGTTGATTTACTGATTGATTGACTGAATGATGCAGAAAATTATAGGGCCCAATTCTTCAATTCAGTTTCTTTGTATGTAAAAATGCCCTTGTATAAGATATTTTAAAACTGGGATTTGTTTAGCTTTTGTTGTCTCAATTTTCAAGGCAGATCTTGAGTTAGAGAGACCTGAGTTCAAATCAGGCCTCAGATACTTCCCTCAAGTTCCTCATCTATAAAGTGGGGGTAATAATAGCATCTACCTTCCAGGGTTATTGTGAGAATCAAATGTAATAAAAACTATAAAGTGCTTAGCATAGTGCCTGGCAAAAAATAAACATGATATAAATGTTAGCTGTTCTTGTTGTTGTTAAAAAATCCAGAAAGGATAACAAGTACAGTGAAAATTTCAGGAAATTTTAATGAGGGGAAAATAGGTATGTTTTATTCACAGAAAGAAGACATCTGAATGCTAGGATCATAGCATTTCAAAACAACAATACTGAATCAGGGAGCAATAATGAATCAGGGAGATCTGAAGTTTAAAAAAATAATGAAGTTAATATTGGAATCATAAATTGACTATAAGGGAAGTCTTATTGACGGTAAGTAATAATTGGATTGTAGAAGCTAAAATCTCAGGGGAAGGGGTGAAATCTTCATTTAATCTAGAGTAGAGCAGTGGTCTAGATAAAAACACCCAGAAGCACATTTCATGGAATAGTCCTGTCTGGCAGGAACTTCAGTGTATGACCTCACAGGTCTTTTCCATCTTCAATTTCTATCACTTCACCAATAAAGCTTAGCCCCAAATTGCACAATGACCTACCCTAAGAAAATAAACAGTGAGCTACTAGACTATGTGGCTTTTCCCCAAACAGAAAAGCCCCAAGATCACAAAGACCAGCCCAGAAGATCAGTCCTAAACATGGGCAGGATAAATAGATGCTTTCATTATCTCAAATTTTCCTAATCCTCAAATCAGAATGGGCAAAGGGGTTGCCAGGTTTTCTGGGGTATTGGATGGCATGGGCTTTGCATAATCTCTCCTAAGCTTCCCTCTGTCAGGAAGGAACTATCCTTTGAAGATGACTGGATAGATTCCAGCACCTTCTCTTAGACTCCCCCAATCCTCTGTCCACCTCCCCTGAGCCCCTTCTATTGGCTCTGTCCATCCCTGGGAAAGTAAGAAAGTTACAATGCCTTAGGACATTCCTTGGTAGAGAATGGTGGGCACAGCCTTGGAACTAGTCTGCCACTTGGCACACTCAGATGCTATTCAGAGGACGACCACTTTGAAAAACCAGTCTGTTCAGAATGGACATGACTAGGAAAATAGATTTCCTCCTGCTTTACTAAGAGATCAGTGTCTAAACTTTCTGGTTTTGTTATCATTATTATTAGACCTTCCATTCATCTCTTATTACATGGCCACTGCTAAGAAATGGGTACCTGAGAGAGTAGACTGAGCATGTGAAGAAACAGAAGCTAGGCAAGGTTGGACAGGCACAAAGTCAGAAGAAAGGTGAAATAAAGCATAAGAAATTCCAGGGGTCTCATCACCCAGCTTCTTGTCTCACCAAGCCATCTTCCTGTCCGGTGAGTCTTCCCTTTATAAATGCCTTTTTTGAGATTTGCTGTCTCTGAATCACTAAACCTTAGGCAACAAAGACACTTGGCACATAGAGTTCTCATGTGTATTTTCTCAAGAGACTGTAACAGCTGCAACCTTTTGGACAAAATAGTATTCATTTTAAAACCATGAATGGACATTTTCTTTAACCACATCAAATCCAAGAGTAATTTTTCTCTTTATGTACATATCTGAAAATCATCCAGATAAGTTATTCTGTCTCTTCTTGCCCTATAGGACTTCTCACATTGCTTTCAAGAGAGGACTCAATTAGATATAAGCTCCCAGAAAATAAAGATCAGGCATCTCATTTCTCTCTTGCAGCCTTCACTGAATCTAGTAAAGTTTAAGTTGAATAAATACCTGTTCGCTGATTGACTGATTTATACTTTGTGAGTGAGCAGAGAAAAAAGGTGTTTAGGGAAGAGAGAATTAAATCTTTGGTGATATTCATCCCCCAATTCCAAAATAACTAAAAGATTTAAAGTTGATATTCTGATTGCCTGATTGTGGTGTGGAGGAGACTCTACATTATTAAAGATAATATTTTCAGAGCACAAGAGCTAGTATCAATGTGGAGAAGTATTGTGGGCAATTTCCTGGTATGGGATTTACGTGCTATGCAGAGACCATCTTGCTTGGTAAAAGAGGGGTTCATTGCCAGAAGACTCGTTTGGTGATAAATTCTTAGCCACAACAACCCATGAAGCAAACACTAATGAACAGTTATAATGAGTATAGGGCAAATGGCTTTTTGCCCCAGAGGAACAATATGGAAAAGGGGGATTCTTTCCCCACTTGTCATCTTGCTGGTTCCCATTACCTCCAGCATTCTCCATCCTCCTCTGGGGCTTGCCTTCTTACACATTTCCCATGGGGATCAAGACTGGACTGCCCTCTCTTCCAGCAGAACTATAACTTTGATCAACTTCTCTTCTATGGTCTGCCACCATCAATTATCTCCCCGAACCCAGTGTAACCAGGTGAAAAAATTGCTAGTGATGGTTTCAAAGGTGATGATCTACTTTTCTATCTCTGAACATCTGCCACTGCATAATTAACTTAATACTGTTTAGATTCCTCCCTCTTGGGGAACTGTATGGGAAGGAGTAGTTATATTCCTTTTAATAAATCCTTATCACCTCCTCAAACATGGTGAACTTCACACATTTCCTCTTTTCTGTTTTTTTTTTCTGAATTTGAAGCAAGTGAAGGAAACATTGAATGTCTGTTACCGTATTACAGAGAAAGAGGCTGGTCTAAAAGCATTCAGGCTTGCTCCAGGGAGCTGGTGATGACAGTGATCACTGATTATGTTTGATTGTGAGTCATGAAAACCTAAAGACAACACAGTCCAGGAAGGGACCCGTATTTAGCTTGAAACAAGCATAATAACATTCTTGGAAGGTATATTTGGAGAGAAAACAGGTCCATTGTGGGATAATTTTTTCAACAAGAAAGTTTTTCAGAAACATTTGTCTGCTCCTTTGGTTCTAATGTGTAAAGTACTCAATTACAGATTGTGTTTGTGTGTGTTTGACCAGTATTCTATTTCTAGGATCAATTAAGATAAACCATATATGACTGAGCTCAGTGCTGATTTAGAAGATAGGGGAGTAAATTAAATTAAATTTTAATTATGTGGGTTTTATATAGGTTTGGACCTGGATTTTCCCCAAATGTATATATACACAAATATGCATTAGGAGAAAAATTGTTTAGCATAACCTCTGATTTGGAAGAGTCCTCAATAAGCTGCCAAGTCCAATCTGGACCCAGTGAGAAATCCTGTCTACAGCACTGCTAACAAATTTCAATAAAAGTTTGTTGAGGTTTGGGATTATGAGAGGTCCTTTTCTCACACTGAAGAATTCCCTTTAGACTGTGGCTGTTTCTTGACTAATGGTGTTTGGGAAATATAAAACCAGTGATATTACCATTATGATCTCTGACTATAGAAGGTAATTTAGAGAGGGAAAAATCCTTCTTTACAAGTGTTTTCTTCATGTGTTACACCAAAAGGAGACCTTATATCAGAATATTTTGATATATGGGGTTTTTAGGTGAATTCTACTTTAAGTAAAATGAATAAAATTCTTTTTATTGTTTTTTTTCCCCTTCATAAACTGCAGAAATGGCTATGATGCCAAAGACATTACCTTTTATGTCTGTGTTGGAAACAAAAGTGAACATTAACAAAAAGAATAAAAGTAAGCTAAAAAGTTCATACTAGGCTATTAGACTGGAAGTATGGGCCATAATTCTCTTTCCTGTCTCTCAAGATGGTGGAGAAAAAGCCACCCAAGGAAAAGAAGGTCAAAAAGGAAAAAAAAAGAGAACAGAAAGGAAGATGTAGCTGAAAAGGTCAAAAAGCCTCAAAAGCATTGCAGTCGGAACCCAGTACTGGCCCGAGGGATTGGTAGATACTCCAGGTCTGCAATGTATTCCTGGAGAGCCATGTACAAGTGGAAATACACTGCCCCCAAAACCTGGATTGAAAGGAAGAAGAAAGAAAAAGCTCCTGCTACTATCTCAAAGCCTGTCAGTGGTGATAAGAATGGAGGAACTCAAGTGGTAAAGATTCACAAAATGCCTAGGTATTACCCTACCGAGGATGTGCCTAGAAAGCTGCTAAATCATGGCAAAAAGCCCTTTAGCCAGCATATGAGGAGACTCCGAGCTAGCATCATGCTCACTGGCCGCCACAGGGGCAAGCGAGTGGTTTTTGTGAAGCAACTGGCTAGTGGCTTGCTACTGGTGACTGGACTTCTTACCATCAACCATGTTCCTCTGAGAAGGACCCATCAGAAATTTGTTATTGCCACTTCTACCCGGGTTAAACTTTCAGGTGTGAAAATTCCAAATCATCTTACTGATGCTTACTTCAAGAAGAAGAGGCTCTGTAAACTTAGACACCAAGAAGAAGAGATTTTTACACAGAAAAAGAGAAATATGAGATTACAGAGTGAAACAAGGCTGATCAGAAAAGAGTAGACTCTCAGATCCTACCCCAAATCAGGAAAATTCCTCAGCTCCGTGGCTATCTGCGTTCTGTCTTCTCTCTCTCCAATGGAATTTATCCTCACAAACTGGTGTTTTAAATGACTTGCAGAGAACATTTATTAAAATATTTGATATAAAAAAATGTTCATACTGAGATAGACGATGGACTTGAGCCAAAAAGATGAAATATCCATTAGGATAAATATAAAGTCCTATATCTAGAATAAAAGTCAATTGTGTAAGCACAAAATGGAGTAAAAGTTCAAGTAATTTTTTTTCCAATATGATCAAATATTTTGATACAATGCTAAGGAAAAAAAATAATTGGGGGGACGGCCAGGTAGCATAGGGAGTAAGAGCACTGGCCCCAGAGTCAGGATGACCTGGGATCAAATCCGGGCTCTGTCACTTAGCACCACACCCAGAAATAACTGGCCGTGTAACCTTGAGCAAGTTACTTAACCCTGATTGCTTTAAAAAAAATAATAATTGGTATACAAATACAAACGATTATAGCTGCTGGTATTTCTATGGTGACTTAAGGGTCATAATTATTTTACACCCATTACTTCATTAGAGCATCACAACAAGCACTAATATATAGGTACTGTTCTACTATTATCCTTTTGTACCCAATATTCTATGAACTCATAATGCCAAATGAAATAAATGTGATTTGTAATTGAATAAAAGTGTTAAGATGTAAGCTCATCTCTTGTAGGGTGCACCTCTGGTAGGAGTCAGGGCAATAGGGATGGCATACACCTCTTCCTCCTCTTCCCATATGACTTTGTGCTCTTCTGCTAGGTCTCTTTACTATGTGAACTTTTCATTCATGTACTTTAGAGACTGAGTATTCACTATGGTTAAATCCACTTAAAACAATTCATTTTCATGCACTGATGTCATATGTGGTCAAGTGTCAAGGAAGGAAGGAAGGGAGGGAGAGAGGGAGGAAGGGAGGGAGGGAGGGAGGAAGGAAGGAAGGAAGGAAGGAAGGAAGGAGGGAAGGAAGGAAGGAAGGAGGGAAGGAAGGAAGGAAGGAAGGAGGGAAGGAAGGAAGGAAGGAAGGAAGGAAGGAAGGAAGGAAGGAAGGAAGGAAGGAAGGAAGGAAGGGAAGAAATATTTATTAAGCACTAATTAGGTGAGGCACTGTACTAAGCACTAGGGAAATAAATGCAATAGAATTCCCTCTTTCAAGTAGCTTATATTCTAATGTGGGAAGAGAACACATGAAAGGGATCATTCCACAGAAACTACTCTCTCCAACATTATCAGTAATTTTTAAGTTCTCAGTCCTCATTCTCCTTGACTCTCCATAGTCTATGACATTGTTGATTCCCTATCTCCTTCTTGATATTCTCTTCTTTCCATATTTTTGGGACACCCCTAACTCCTAGTGAGTGTCCCATCTGACAACACCTCAGGTATCACTCCTTCAAACCATCAATGTCCCTTAGGGTTCCATCCTAGGCCCTCTTGTCTTCTCCCTCTAAGTGATCACTTTGTTGTGATCTCAACAGCTTCTCTGAACCAATCTCTCTGCTGACCTACAATTTTGTGTCTCCAAATGTCTTTCAGATATCTCAAACTGGATGTACAGTAGACAACTTAAACTCCTTATGTCCAAAACAGAACTCATCTTTCACCCTCTTCTCTCTTCCCTGTTACTGTAGAAGGCAAAATCATTCCTCAGTTCTTCAGATTGAGTCCATATCCTAAATTCCTCACTGTCTCTCACCCACCATATCTAATCTGTTGGCAAAGCCTGTTGATTTCACCTTTGTTACATCTCTTGAATATGCCCCCTTTTCTCTTCTGATGTGGCCATCATACTAGTGTAGGCTCTTGTCACCTCATACCTGGATTATTGCAATACCATGCAGGTGGGTGTGCTTGCCTCAAGTCTCTCTCTCAGTTGCAATTCATCTTCCATTCAGCCATTAAAGTAATTTTCCTAAAGCACAGTTCTGGTCAGGCCATACTCCTGCTTAATAAACTCCAGTGACTCCCCACTGCCTCAAGGAGCAAATACAAAATGCTTTATTTGTAATTCAAAGTCCTCCCTAATTTAGCCCCCTCCTAGCTTTCAAATCTTCTTATATCTTACTCCCCAACTTATACTTTTCAATCTAGTAACACTCACCTTCAGACTGTTTCACAAACAAGACAGTGCATTTCTCAGCTTCACACATTCTCTCTGGTTTTACACAATACCTGGAATGTCCTCTCTCATCCCCTACCTTCTACAGGAAGTGTTATCCAACCATGCATAATTCTAGTGCCTTCCCTGGGTTAATCACTTCCTATGTATGTTATATATTGGTTGTTTTACATATATTTGTTTACATGGTATCTCCCCCATTAGACTGTAAGCTCCTTAAGGGCAGAGACTCTCTTTGATTTCTTTTTGTATCCCCAGTGCTTAGCACAGTAGCATATAGGAGGCCCTTAATGTTGATTTATTGATTAATTTATTGAAAAGCAGGGAGCCAGGGAAGATGAAGGTACATGAAATGGTATTAAAGTTGTAAAGTCAAGGGCAAAGCCTAGAGGAGAATAAAGGCTGACTTGTGTCTTTCCACAAAATGGAGACCCCAGAAAAACTCAAAATTAAGAGAAGGGGGTGGGTCTAGAGGGGGACTATTCCAGCTTGAGAAGACTCCAGGGATAGTTGCATGTTGAGGGTAAAAAAACTCCCATAAACATATTAATGTGCTTATTAGCATTTTAAGAGTTCTCAATTTTGTTGAGTTATTATTACACTTATTATTTTTCCTACTTATCACATTTTCCAATGTAATTCTGATAGAAACAGTCCCAGGACAAGTGAATATTCTGCTATTATCCTTTTTTATATTTGAAGTTTTATAGACTATTCCACAGGTGACAACAATTACTACTGTTTGCCATTTTGTTCAGAGTCTACCACATTCCTTGGCATGTAGTAAATTCTTAATTGGGAATGATTTGTTAATATCCTCAACATCTTTATATTCTTCTCATCTTTTTTGATTATGTTCAGATAGAAATTATTCTAGGAAAGTCACAATATTATTATTTTACATTGAATGTTTTACGAGCTTCTACACAGGTGGCTAAAATGTCTTTTTAAAAATTTAATATAAGAATTAGAATATAAGCTCATCTTCTATCAATTTGCTGGAAACAGTTGTAAGATGATTCTAGGAACAAACAAGATGGAGGGGATATATACTTCATATTATTCCCTGTAATGTTGGTGGGATATAAGATCTTCCCTATCTATTAATAGGCCTCATATGGAGCCTATTAAGGGAAGCTTGATTAGGGGAAACTTGCTTGTAGGAAGACTCTTTTGTTAATTTCTAATTAGGCACTGAGTAATGAGGGTTAAAGATACCCTCTGGCTCTAAAAAGGGTATATATACTCTAAGGTTAGCATTTTGCTTCAGGGCTCACTTATTGGAAGAGTATTCTTGTGATTTGACCAAATGAGACTTTGGATAGTTGTTAAGGGGATCCCTGGCTTTGAAAAATCCAGATGTTTGTGCTTCTCTCTCTGGTAACTATGTATATTTCCTTGGTCAGACACTTGGATCTGTGCTAATTTCTCAGACAGTTAGAAGCCCTGTCTGTTGGTCTTTATTTCTCTGTTTCTATTTTCTCTATTTTCTTTGTTTGGATTTTCTCTTGAAGTTCAGGGTGCTTATTTTTCCCCTGAACTAATGAATATAATTTTAAAAGATTGTTTCACCCTTGAACAGCTATCTTTCCTAGTAAAGTACAACTAAGAACCTGTACTAGCAGCGATCCTGGGTAGGCCAGCTTGGTTTCCTTTACACTCCCATAGAGTGGTTTTTTTTTCTCATTTTTTAAACATTTTCATTTAATGTTTGAGTTCCAGATTCTATCCTTTCCTCTCCTCCCTCCCTCTCCCCCCCCCAATGGTAAGCAATCAGATATAGTTTATTTATGTGCCATTATGTAAAACATTTCCATATTAGTCATTTTGTATAAGAAGACATGAATAAAACAAAGTAAAAATATCATGCTTCAGTCTCTTTTCAATTGGTATCAGTTCTCTGGAGGTGGATAATATGGTTCATCATTAGTACTTTGGGATCATTGTATTGCTGAGAATAGCTAAGTCATTCACAATTCTTCAGCATATAATATTGCTGTTAATGTGTACAATGCTCATTTCACTATGTGTCAATACATGTTAGTGTTTCCAGGTATTTCTGAAATCATCATGCTTCTCATTTCTTATTAATTAATTAATTTAAATTTATATTTATTTTTCAACATTCATTTCCACCAGATTTTGAGTTACAAATTTTGTCCCTGTCTTTCCTCTACTCCCCACCCAAAGATAGCAAGCCTACTGAACATCCCTTCCCCCAGTCCTTTCTCTCTAATATCCTCCCCCATACCCCCTCTAACTTTCTATTAGAGCAAGATGTGTTTCTATAAACCAGTGCCTGTATATCTCATTTCCCAGTTGCATGTAAAAAAATTCTTTTTAACATTTGTTTTTAAAACTTTGATTTCCAGATTCTTTCCCTTCTTCCCTCCTTCCCTTCTTCCCCACTGGGAAGATAAACAATTCAATCTAGGTAGTACATATGTAGTTACACAAATGTTTCCACAGTAGTTATATTGTGAAAGACTAAGTATATTTCCCTCCATCCTATCCTGCCCTCCACTTAATTTATTTTCTACTTTTACCCTGTCACTTTTCAAACATATGTACTTCTAACTATCCTCTCCCCCAATCTGCCCTCCCTTCTATCATAGCCCCTCTTATCCCCTACCCCCCACTTTCCTGTAGGATATGATACACAAATTGGTGTGTATGTTATTCCCTCCTTAATCCAAATTCAATGAGAGTAAGTTTGACCCATTCCCTTTCACCTTTGTGCTCTTCCCTTCCATTGTAAGAGTATTCTCTTGCTTCTTTTATATGAGATAATTTGCCCTATTCTATCTCTCCTTTTCTCCTTCTCTCCTCATATTGCTCTCTCACATCTTAATTTTATTTTTTAGATATCATCCCTTCCTGTTCAACTGATCCTATGACCTCTTTCTATGTATACATGTACACACATATACACACACTCATATATGTATTTATACACACACACCCTCCTATACATACATATATATGTATGTATACATGTATATTCCCTTCAACTATTCTCATACTGAGAAAAGTCTCATGAGTTACAATTATAATTTTTCCATGTAGAAATGTAAATAGTTCAACTTTGATAAGTTCCTTATAATTTCTTTTTCCCATTTACCTTCTCATGTTTCTCTTGCTTTTTGTATTTGAAAGTCAAATTTTCTGTTCAACTATAGATTTTTCATCAGCAGTACTTGAAAGTCTTCTATTTCATTGAATTATCATATTTTCCCCTGAAGCATTATACACAGTTTTGCTGGGTATTTGATTCTTGGTTTTAATCCTAGCTCCTTTGACCTCCGGAATATCATATTCCAAGTCATACAACCCCTTAATGTAAAAGCTGCTAGATCTTGTTTTATCCTGATTGTGTTTCCACAATATTCAAATTGTTTCTTCCTGGCAGCTTATAATATTTTCTCCTTGACCTGGGAACTCTTGAATTTGGTTATCATATTCCTAGGAGTTTTCTTTTGGGGATCTTTTTCAAGAGGTGATCAGTGAATTCTTTCAATTTCTATTTTGCCCTCTGGTTCTAGAATATCAGGGCTGTTTTCCTTGAGAATTTATTGAAGGAAGATTTCTAGTTTCTTTTTTTTTTTTGCTTTTTGGAGGGCAATTGGGGTTAAGTGACTTGTCCAAGGTCACATAGCTAGTTTTTGTGTTAAGTGTCTGAGGCCAGATTTGATCTCAGGTCCTCCTGACTCCAGAGCCGGTGCTCTATACACTGCACCACCTAGCTGCCCCTCTAGTTTCTTTTTTTGATCATGGCTTTCAGGTAGTCCAAAAATTTTTAAATTATCTCTCCTGGATCTATTTTCCATGTCAATGGTTTTTCCAATGAGATATTTCATATTGCCTTCTATTTTTTCATTTGTTTGTATCTATTTAACAGTATCTTGATTTCTCAGGAAGTCATTAGCTTCCATTTGCTCCAATTTAATTTTCAAGGAAATATTATCTTCAGTGAGTTTTTGAAATTTCTTTTCCGGTTGGGTAATTTTGCTTTTTAAGGCATTCTTCTCCTCATTAGCTTTTTGGGGCTCTTTTGCCATTTGAGTTAGTCTATTTTTTAAGGTGTTATTTTCTTCGGTATTTTTTGGTCTCCTTTTGCAGGCTGTTGACTCACTTTTCATAATTTTCTTGCATTATTCTCACTTCACTTTCCAATTTTTCCTCCAGTTACTTGACTTTCAAAATCCTTCTTGAGCTCCTCCATGGCCTGTAACCAACTCATATTTTTCTTGGAAGCTTTTGATGAAGTAGTTTTGACTTCATTGACTTTTTCTGGTTCCATGCTTTGATCCTTTTTGTCCCCAAAAAAGGATTCAATGGTAGAAGGTAGATTGCCCTTCCTCTGTTTGCTCATCTTGCCAGCCAATTACTTGATTTTTTAGCTTTTTGCCGTGGTAGAACTCTGCTTCCAAATTGCAGAGAGCTATGTCCCAAATTGCTGGGTTTTTCACAGATGTTTTCAGAGTTATGAGGAGGGTGCCCTCTCTATTGACACCCCAAGCTCTGACATACTGGCCACACACCCTAGGACTCCCTTGCAAGATCTCAATCCAGATCCAAGCAGGACAAAGTAAGAACGACTACCCTCTGAATGGTTGCTTGGTCCCCCTGCAATCTGTATTCTAGGAGTTCTGGAGGCAGCCACAGGGCAGCAGCTATAGCTGCTATTCCTCCAAAACCTCTCATCCCAGGGGCAGGGGCTCTCTTCTGTCACCCAGTTCCAACAGAGTTCCCCACTGACCTTTCATTTTCTATTTGGCATTTATGGGTTGAGAAGTCTGGAAACCTCCACAGCTGCTGGTGACTCCCTCTCCTGAAGTCTGCTCTGGCAGGTCTGTGCCACTGGTCAGGCCTGCCATGGAGCCAGAACTGCACAGCTTGCACAGGACTGTGCTTGGCTTCCAGTCTGGTGCAATTGACCCTTCCTGTTGGCCTGCCAGGCTGCCTTCTGCAGGAAATTTTTTTCTCTGTGTCACTTTGTGGGTTCTGTAGCTCTAAAATTTGTTTAGAGTCATATTTTACAGGTATTGGAGGTGTTTGCTGTCAGAGCCACTCAGTGTTCCTGTTTTCCCTATGCCATCTTGGCTCTACCCCCTCCTTGTCATTTCTTATAGTACAACAATATTCCATCATAATCATATACCATAGCTGGGTTAGCCAGATGGGCATGTCTGATTTCTAATTCTGAGCCACCACAAAAAGAGCTACCATTAATATTTTGTGTACAAACAGGTCCATTTCCCATTTATTGGATATCTTTGTGATATAGACCAAGCAATGGTATTGCTGGATCAAAGGGTATGCAGAATTTTACAGCCGTTTGGGCATAGTTCCAAACTGTTCTCCAAAATGGATGGATTAGTTCACAACTCCACCGATAGTGCATTAGTGTCCCATCTTTCTCACATCCCAACATCCTACATTTCATCTATTTTGTTTTATCACAGTAATCACTCTGATAGGGGTGGGGTGGTGACTCAGAGTTGTTTTAATTTGAATTTCTCTGGGATCAATAGTGATTTACAGTATTTTTATATGAATATAGATAGTTTTGATTTCTTCATCTGAAAATGGCCTGTTCATATCCTTTCACCATTTCTCAACTGGGAAATGACTTATATATTTATAAATGTGAATTAGTTCTTTATATATTTGAGAAATAAGACCTTTATCAAAGATACTTGTTGCAAAATTCTCCCCCACCAGTTGTCTTTGTTCCTTAATAATACTGGTTACATTGGTATTGTTTATGCAAAACTGTTCTAATTTTATATTTTCAAAAGCTTTCTATATCTTATTTGATCTTAAATTCATCCTTTATCCATAAATACAACAGATAAACTATTCCATGCTCTCTTAATTTGCTTATGGTATCACTCTTTATGTGTAAATCATGTAGTCATTTGGATCTTATCCTGACATATGGTATGAGATGTTGGTCCATATCTACTCTCTGTTATACTATTTTCCAGTTTTCCCAGCAGTTTTTGTCAAATAATGAGTTGCTTTTTTTTTTTTTGCAAAAGCTAGTATCAGTTAACACTTTATACTGTTCGAGACATGGTAAGGCTAAACTACTTCTTTCACATTTTTTCCCCATTGATTCCCTGATATTCTGGATCTTTTGTTCTTCCAGATGAAATTTATTATTTTTTCTTGCTCTATAATTTTTTTTTATAGTTTTATTGGTACGGCACTGAATAAACAGATTAAGTTAGGTAGAATTGTCATCTTCATTATATTGGCTCAGTCTACCCATGAGTAATTAATATTTTTCCAATTATTTAGATCTGATTGTATTTGTGTGAAAAGTGTTTTATAGTTGTGTTCACATAGTTACTGGGTTTGCCTCAGTAGATAGACACTCACATATTTTATATTGTCTCAAGTTATTTTAAATGGAATTTCTCTCTTTCTCTTGCTCCTGGACATTCTTAATAATATAGAGAAATGCTGATAATTTATGTAGGTTTATTTTGTATCCTGCAACTTTACTAAAGTTGTTAATAATTTCTTTTATTTTCTTTTTTTGCTTTTTGGAGGTCAATTGGGGTTAAGTGACTTGCCTAAGATCATATGGCTAGTTTTTGTGTTGTGTCTGAAGCCAGATTTGAACTCAGGTCCTCCTGACTCCAGGGCCAATGCTCTCTTCACTGTGCCACCTAGCCACCCCTGTTGTTAATAATTTCGAGTAGTTAGGGACGATGTGGGAATGTTAAACACTAATTCATTGTTGGTAGAGCTGTGAACTGATTCAACCATTCTGGAGAGCAATTTGGAACTATGTCCAAAGGGCTATAAAAATATGCATACTTTTTGATCCAGTCATACCAATTCTAGGGCCGTACCCCAAAGAGATCATGAAAATGGGAAAAGGACCTATGTGTACAAAAATGTTTATAGCAGCTTTCTTTGTGGTGGCCAAGAACCAGAAATCAAGGGGATGCCCATCAATCAGGACTGACAAAAATTTGACTCAATGCTCTGTATATTTTAGAAATGAGGCCTTTATCAGAGACACTGGCAGTAAAACATTTTTTCCAATTTTCCACTTCCCTCTCAATCTTGGTTCCTAGTTGGTTACTGTTTGGTACTATGGTTACTCCATTACAACATGTGGGATAATTTACCTCCATTCAACTTCCCCCTGCTTCTTCTTCCAGTGCAATTTTCTTTCTCACCCCTTTATATTGTTTTTGGGGTATCATCCCATCAAAGTCACCTTAAATCTACATCCTGTGTCTACATATAGCCCTTCTAATTTCTTTTATATTAAAAGCTAAGAGTTAAAGATATTATTTTTTACCTTTTTTGTTTCCCTCAAGTCTTCTATTTGAAGGTTATTTTTTTTTATTCAGCTCTGGTCTTTTAATTAGAAATGCTTAAAAGTCCTCCATTTCATTAAATGTCCATTTAAAAAAAAATACATTCAATTTTGTTGGGTAGGTGATTCTTGGTTGTAATCCTAACTCCAGTTAGTATTACAGTCCTACGGTTCTTTAACGTGGGAGCTGCTAAATCCTATGTAATCATGGCTGTAGCTCCATGATTTTTGAATCATTTCTTTTTGAGAACTTTCAATAATTCCTC
The DNA here is from genome assembly GCF_028583685.1 of Petaurus breviceps papuanus. Taxonomy (NCBI): domain Eukaryota; kingdom Metazoa; phylum Chordata; class Mammalia; order Diprotodontia; family Petauridae; genus Petaurus; species Petaurus breviceps. Next base: position 32,930,324 of record NW_027187460.1, read on the forward strand.
TTTGATCTGTGAGCTCTAGAATTTGGCTATGATGTTTCTGGGAGTTTTCATTTTGGGATATTTTACAGGGGGAGATCAGTAGATTCTTTTGATTTCTGTTTTCTTCTCTTGTTCTAATATATCAGGACAATGTTCTTTTATAATTTCTTGAAAGATGTTGTCCAGGTTTGTTTGTTTGTTTGTTTTCTATCATGACTTTTAGGTAGTCCAATAATTCTTATGCTATCTCTCACAGATCTATTTTCTAAGTCAGTTGTTATTTCAATGAGAAATTTCACATTTTTTTTAAGCAATTGGGGTTAAGTAACTTGCTCAAGGTTACACGGCCAGTTATTTCTGGGTGTGGTATTAAGTATCTGAGCCCAGATTCGATCCCAGGTTATCCTGACTCTGGGGCCAGTGCTCTTACTCACTGTGCTACCTGGCTGTCCCCACATTTTTTATTTTTATTTTACTTTTTAAAAATTTTGTTTTATTGTATCTTGATTTTTCATAGTCATTAGTTTCTGTTTGTTCAATTCTAAATTTTATGGAATTATTTTCTTCAGTGAGCTTTTGTACTTCCTTTTCCATTTGACCAATTTTATTTTTTAGGGAGTTATTTTCCACATTTTTTTTTTGGATATTTTTTCCATGCTATTATTGACTCCTTTTCATGATTCTCTTCTATTACTCTCATTTATTTTCCCAATTTTCTTCTACTTTTAAATTTTGCTTTTTAAAATCTTTTTTAAGCTCTGTCAAGAATTATTTTTGGCTCTGAGACCAAATTTCATTTTTCTTTGAGTCTTCACATGTAGCCATTTTGTCACTATTGTCCTTTTCTCAATTTATACCTTAATCCTCTGTATTACCAGAGCAACTTTCTATAGTCAAGCTTGCTCTCTCTCTCTCTCTCTCTCTCTCTCTCTCTCTCTCTCTCTCTCTCCCTCTCCCCTGCTCTTTTGTTCTGACATTTTTTTATGTAAGAGTTGGGCTCTAATTCTGCACTGTCCCAAACGTTTTGTGCTGGGGCTCTGGGTCTTCTCCTGGCTTTCACTGATTTTCAGGGCTTAGCTGCTTGCTTTCTCTTGAGGGTAGACTTCCCTTCTAGCTTTTACAGGGTGGTGGAGTCTCCCTGTTGGCCTTCCCTAGGTGTGGGATTTAGCTGCTGGCCTGTTTTAGAGGTGGGGCCTTGTTCTGGGTTGCTATGGAAACCTGTTAGCAAACCCTAGAGAAATAATTTTATTTCTGATCTGTCTAAGGGATGGGGTCCTGCTGCTGGGTTGCTATGGAAAAAGGGTTGCTCTTCTGGTAGGCCCCAGGAACAGGGCTGTGCTGTTGGTTAGACCTGGGATAGAGCTTCCCTACTGGTCAGCAATAGGGTCAAGGCCTCACTGGTCACTTGTGTTGGGGTGGGGTTTCTTGAGTGGGGCCTTGCTATACAGTACAGACTGCTCACTTGCCTAGGGGGCTTCTGGTTTGCAAGGGGTGGTGTCTTGTTGGTGGATTGACCCAGGTTTGTAGCCTATCAATAGGCCCCTCTCTGTGAGACTGGCTGCTGCTTCTCTTGGACCCTTCTCCCCTCCCAACCTAGTGAGACAGACCTTTCTGGGCAGGCTGGTAAGCTCTTCCCTGCTCTGAGATCAATTCTGAGATTGTATTCTAATTCTTTACAGGGGAATTCTGAAGGGCTACAGAAGTTTCCTCCCCCATGCTACCATCTTGGTACCAGAAATCCTCCCAAAGAGTTTTGATTCCTTTTTTTAGTCCTTTATATAGTTTTAAAAATATTTCATGGCACGCTGTTTGGAAGCTATTAGTCTCTGGAATGGTGACATCTATTAAAATCATTGTTCTTAAATTTTCAAGAAAGAATATGTTTTGACAATTATCAGCAACAGTGTTGTCTCTGACGATATCCCATTTCCAGTATATTTATTGAATTATACAAGATAATTTGATGGTATTAGTAATACAGCATAGTAGGATTAGCAGCAGTGTCTTGTTCTCATTTTTTTTTTCATGTAGTCCATTCAGTCAACAAATATTCATTAAGCACCTACTATGAGCCAGGCACTATGCTAAGCACTAAGAAAATGAAGAAAGGCAGAAGACAGTCAATGCTCTCAAGTAGCTTATGTTCTAATGGCACAAACAACAAGTCAATAGATGATAGATGGAGAGATAGATAGATAGATATAGATAGATAGATAGATAGATAGATAGATAGATAGATAGATAGATA